>NW_027287427.1:13723660-13996160 GCF_022747635.1 Hetaerina americana
GTACACTTAAATGCAACTTGTTATGTTGTGGTACTTACTGGAGACTGTAATTATTTTTAATTTATAGAAGATTTAGCCTAAATTAATCATCATTCAATACTACGTATATTGGGAACGAAGCAGGAGACCTAATGTCAAGACTTTGTCGAAGGGGAACAAAAAGAAGTGGTTGTAGTGTAATGAGATGTTGACACGCAGGTACTTACCCGCCGGGATCGTTGGATATTGATCTAATGCCGCTCTGGTGGCCTTGGAAAGTGTTCGCGAGTGATAATGAACAACGCGCTAGTTTTATAACCCTATTAGTTTTATGAATAATATAAACTCACTGGCGGAATCGCTTCATTGAATAGCCATGTAGCAGGGCGTCTTAAAAATCAGTTTAGTTAATATGCACCAAACCTCACCACGGCATTCCACTACCTGACCTATTTTATGTTCTTGGTATATATTTACACTTTTTCTATGCGTGCTCAATATTTTATGCTAATTCTTTCCATGTATTTGTTAATCCTCCGCCGCCCGAACTACCCTTCGATTCCAGGGGAGTAGATGAGTTTCTTATCTACATCAGGATCTTACGTATCCATTCCGGTAAAGCAAGAGAAGTATGCTTAAGACCTACAGACTTTAATTCTGATTCTTTCCTTGCATATTAAGTGTATTCATCGAAAGTGCACGTATGCAGTAACACCTCAGAAGTTTTGATATACAGAGTTAATTGCTAGATATACAGGGTCGCACCCATAAGTTGTAGGACTGATTTTCTCTGGCGCGAACGGAGCGGTGGAGGGGGGTCTGTTTGGCAGGGTAAGGTGGAGGGGGCTCTTAGCAACAGACCGACACCAACCTCAGTCGCCTGTGGGCTGTCGTTGAGTGAGGACACCGTTTTTAGTGAAGCAAGTTTTTTGTCCGCGTCGAAAAACAAAATGAATCTGAATTTAGAGCAACGCTATTCCGTGAAGTTTTGTGCGAAACTCGGGAAGTCGGCTACTGAGACCCTCGATATGATCAAGCAGGCTTATGGGGACACTGCCTTAAGCCGTTTCACAGTATTTGAGTGGCACAAGTTGTTTAAAGAGGGTAGGGAGCTCGTTGAAGACGAACATCGCTCCGGACGGCCGTCGACGGCAAGAACCGACACGAATGTGGACAGAGTGAGGACACTGCTGAACACAGACCGACGCTTAACCAGTGAAGAAATTGCAGACCAGTTGGGTCTGTCTGCATCCAACGTCCAACGCATTATTTCACAGGATATGGCCACGCGCAAGGTGTGCGCCAAGATGTTGCCGAAAATTCTGCCATGGCGCGCTCGTCGTCAAGACGTCGTCAGACAGCTCCTGGCCAAATACGGCGTTGCCACGTTGCCGCAACCGCCCTATTCTCCCGATCTGGCACCACCGGACTTCTTCTTCTTCCCCTTGATGAAAAGACAGCTCAAGGGACGACGTTTTGACTCGATAAAGGCCGTTCAAGAGGCTTCGACGAGGGTCATCAACGGCATCCCCAAAGAAAATTTCCAGCGGGCGTACGGGGAATGGGAGCAACGTTATACTATGTGTGTAGCAGCTCAAGGAGCATACTTTGAAGATTATTAAGTCGATGTAAGTATATCGTCAATAAAATTCTTGTAAAAAAATCAGTCCTACCACTTTTGGGTGTGACCCTGTAATATCCTTTTTCTCATACTTCACATTAACCCAAGATTGTGCAAGTAAAACTCGGTTCCTGCCATTCTCTACCACACGCAAGCGCTGTTGACCGTAGAGAATAACTTAACCGTGGAAAAAATTGTCTTGAATAATATCCTATCGTAAAACTTATACGCTACGTTTAGAGCTTTCCTTTAGTTTTTATTTTTCTGTCTTCAGATGGGGTTTTGTAAAGTTAAGCTAAAGGTAGGTTTTGATGTAAGCAATACCCAAGCTCCATTAATTTCATAAGCTTCACCTCACAGGGCACTTATTCAATGTTCTAAAATCCGCATGATAGTTCACTATTATTTGACTTCACACCCTTTCTGTAGCTTTTCATTCGTTCCATATTCTTTTACTACATCTTCCTCGTTTACCCAGCATTCCACTCTCTTAACACAAGCGTTCATAATTCCTTTGTCCTTAAATATGCCTCGAATACATTTTTCTTGCCTTCCTTGGATTTCTCCCGACGATCTTTTCTCCTCCCACTCCATATATAGAACCTCTTTGTTTTCTTTTTTTCTTTTCCGTTCATTTTACCATTTTCATCCTTTTCCCCACTCACAACTAAATAGCCTTGAACGAGATTTATAATTTGTACTCATTCTTTGACCTTTATACTTTAACTCACTTATAATTTCAACTCATTGAATAGACTTCGTTTTCTGTTTATGAAATTACCCAATTTATTTATCTCCCAATCCGTTTATGGGGAAATGATGACATTATTACATGGGCTCCAAAAGTCATGGTATTAGGTTAACCTAGTGACTAAGAAAATATGATGTAAACTTACCTCGAGCGTATTTATATTCAATTTGTCATTTCACATCCTGAAAAGGTGAGCAAGTCAAGGGCATTAATTTGCTACCCACTCTGAGTTTTACAATTTCACGTAAAATTCTCTGAAGTGTAATTTTGATGTCGGGCTGCACGTTAAACTCAAGACCATGCAGATTACATTTGCATAGTAAGCGTTCTCCCTAGACAACGTCACTCATCTCTATAGCGAACAAGAGGTTAATAACGTTTTTTTGGTCTTCTTCAAGATCCGTCGAAAAATGTCGTCGCGTCTTTCGTCTTGGAAAAAAAACATATTTAAAAGCCCAGGGCGACTAAAATGTAAAGGGTTTTGAAAAGAGACGGAATAACAATAATATCTGTGGGGAGAAAAATCCGCTGGAGGTCCTGTGAGTTTTCATTCTCCCTGAGATCTTTCATTCGCCTTCCTTTGTTGATATTTTAGCGTTCGTCGAAAACCTTCCCGCCCCTCTTTGGGTGATGGGATAGGCATGTGGTGGGAGTCGAAGAATGGGTCGGAATGCCCCGAGGAAGCGTGGAGGGGGTCACTGAAGAATGCAGATGAAAAGGGATGAGTGGAATTAGGGGACTGAGGAGACGGACGGGAGAAGGGAATGTCAGGAGAGGACAGAATGGAATCCTTGGGCGAATGTCAGCAGAAATGGAAATAAAATGCTTTAGAGATGGGTTAGTACTTTAGTTGGATGTTGTTTACGTAACCGTGTTCGGATATTCTGGAATTACTCAGTCAGTTTACATTTGATGTCAAAGAATATCAAGTTCATAATTTTGGCCATTTTATTCCCGGAATCTGCCTGTTTAGTCCGTCTGCGCCGTTTGAAAGGCATATGTTTTTCCGCTGATATTTGCCGTTATGTGTTGTTAAGGAATAAGAACTCGCGCAATAGATTTATGTTTCCAGAATTTTGGCCTTTACTTATTGACACAAATGCAATATTATTAAATTACGTTTAAGGAGTAATTTTCAAGTCCATTGAAATTGCTAATATAATTTTCTAACTTGTCAAAGGGAAGAATTTCTTGTTTTTAATGCGTATAATTATTATTATTATTGAGAATCGTTTTTGATCAGGTTTGATGTACTATATAGATATAAAAGGTCTGTCCCAAAAGTAGCAGGACTGAATCAATCAAAACAAATGCATTGCCAGAATTGGTACATTCACTCAAAAGTCTTCAAAGCAGCACCCTTGTGCGTCCACACACCGCTGCCAAAGGGTTTTCCATAACTCGCATGTCTTCCGGAAGGCGGCGCCTGGCATACTGCTAATATCCCTCGTCACTACCCATTGTAACGCTGCCATCGAGCCGTGGTGACGTCCTTTTAGCACGGATTTTAGGCGGGGGAAGAGGAAGAAGTCCGTTCAGCATTGTTTAAAAATTTGGATCCTCACACACTTGGTCGAGAAGCTATTGGCAGATCCGCGAGCGAGTTTCCTTTTGCTCGCCCGAGGTACTAGCGGCACCAACTTCGCACAAACCTTTCTTATGCCCATGTTTTATACCACAAGCCGATGCACATCTCTTTTAGGGATGTGGTTCACCAGAAACCATGCGAACACTCAATCTGCGATCCCTGTCCAATAAATCCTTCACTATTGAAAGATTTTCGTCACTCTGTGAAGTCGAAGGACGTTCTGAACCTTCAGTGTCTTCAACATCTTCTCTATCCTCCCGTAACAACTTGTACCACTAAGAAACACCCGATCTACCCATGGCGTTATCACCAAAAGCTGCCTTGAACATGTCATGAATCTCTTTCTCGGTTTTACCCAGTTTCACGCAAAATTGGATGGCGTAGCGCTGTTCCAATAACCGGTTTATGATGGAGTGTGACGAGGTCATGCTATAGAGGTTTCGCAAATGAACGATCCGCACTCCGCAGAGGTTGGGTGCCAACTACCATCGGCCTCGAACCTTTCCTGAGACTCCTCTCCTTTGAGCCCAGCCAGAGAAACCGCCACCCGTCCGTCCGTCTATCCGGGAAACAATAACTACTACTACTTTTGGGACCGTCGTTGTAAATAGCTGGTGCTGAAACGTAATTATCTTTGAAGGACAGGGAATGCATCGGTATAATGCTGGAAGGATACTGAAGAAACCATTTTCAATTAGCGTATAATGTTGGAATAAAGGAATAGATTAGCCGATTCAAAAAGGCAATGTCAGATTTGTTAAGGCGCGTCATCATCATACGTTACCAATCGGAAAAGAGGCACATGCAGTTACGCAGCTGTCTTGTACCCTGCCGTCCATTCATTTCTTCATCGTTTCTTGAGCTGATCTCTTCCATTACCCGAGTCTCGTGATTCACCCTTGGGATTAATCTGTTGCTTCTCCATTCTATGATTCCTCAGTTGGGGAACAATTTTATCTGAGTATGAGACCAATTTGTTTACCTGTTCTATTAGAGCCCATTAGTTTTTCTACATCTATAATTGTACATCTAATTAATACCACAGGATCCACCGGGGATGGTGCGTGGCAGAGGGTGTATCCACACCGGACATGCACAGCATACGAACACATAAAGTCACGCTCGACGCATGGGGCATAACTGCAGAAAACAAATCAGATGTTCAAAATAATTTGCAGTCACGTATCGGAGTCAAGAAGAATAAACATGGGACCACCACCATTTCTAGTAATATTATGCAACTAGAGTGATTATTAATTTACTTTTGACTACTTTAGCAAACACTACGGTGACCTCTTCAAAACTAGTTCTGCGAGTTAGCTCAGGTAAGCTCTTAGTAGCCACCAAAGCGAAAGGGACAGAGAAAGGGACAGAGAAAGGAAAAGAAATAAATATATTTAAGCATATATGTACACATACCCACAAAGCAGCATAAATTAAAATACGAGTACACTAAAGTATGTACACACACCCATAGCCACATGCATATATACAGGTATATGTACTCTATGCGTAATAATGTTTCTGTTTATTCCCTAGTTAACACGAGTCGCAGCTGTCACAGTCACTCCAAATTGTTTTCGCAAAACACGATATCTTAAGTTCTGTAGTGCCTCTCTCTCTCTGATCTTGAATAAATAAGGTCTTTCATAGTAATTATGAATTTTTAAACTGTGGTGAATTTCTTTGGAAAACTGAATTGGTTTCAAATTTACTTAAGAGATTGTAATCATCTTAATTGATCTTCGTTTTTGGAGTGGGTCCAACCCCAAATTCTTCAACGATGCTGCTATGCTGCTCTCTTTGTCTCATACGAGGACTCGTCTATGACAAATATATTATATTCCTTTGAAAAATCTGGCTAAACTAAGCTGCACGTAATTTAACTATTTTTTCTGAACCTTTGTGATGAAGATCATAGATACTAGCTGCATACTCCAGGCGAGGTCTAACAAGCAAGAGTGACATCGCTTTACTGATCGTTTCCCCCCGTTACCCAATTTTCCCGGATTTCGATCAATATCTAAGCAAGAGAAAAATCTTACCTGTTTATCAGAGTCCACCTTGGCCAACTTTGTCTGAATAAGTATACAAAAATAAATATACCTTCGCTTTTCTTGGAATCATAAAAAAGCAAAGAAAGGCATTTGATAGAAAATGGAGCAAATGATTCACTAATTCATTGAGTTAACTTTCTATTCATTTCTGACCTTCGCACTGAGCACACAAAATCTGCAGGTATTGTAGAAAAGGAATCTGAAATAACTTTTCATCAGCTCAGCACAGGGCAATTTCTATCTTCTTATCTATTTCTTTATTTCTGGGCAATATTTTCCACAGAAAGGAATTCGCTTCTGTTTCTAAAAACTGGGCACAATTCACGTGCCAAACTTCATCAGAATAAAGATGGTAAGGCAATGATGGTTTATCGAATCAACTTTGAATAAATTGGAAATGAAATACAGGAGAAGAGCTGAAAAATACTAAGAGTGTAAGGGACAATGAGAAGAATGTCCAAAATCAGGAATGAGAAAAAGTGGGAATGGAAATTCGGAAGGCGGATGTTCTGATAGCGAAGTATTCAAGTATTTATCCGCAGAAATTGAAGTTATTCTTTCGAGTTAGAGACCTTCAGGGATAAGACTGTTGCATTCAATTGCATTGAATTATAAGTTTCTGTTTATGTACTATGCATATATAATCCAGCACCTTAATGCGACGAACCTAAAAGTCCGCGTATTACTTTATGAGCTCCCATCTGTTTGAAATAGTTATTTCTGAGATAATATAAAAACCACCAACTAGAGCAGTTCGTGAGTCTTAACGTTATTTTTTCATTAGGCTCTGATTTGTTTATCGATACCATATCATGCATTTGTCTTGTATTAACTCTTTACATGCCCATTTTCTTTAGCTTGTTTAAAATAAGAATGCCTTAAAATATCTTCATTATGTTCATATTGAATTTTAGACTTTTCTTCATTATATTTTCATTAAAAAAAATTGAGTTTTATATTTAAAAATCACATTTAGTCTTCTACCGGTTAAGTTAGGTTTTTGACGGACACAGGCAAAAAATAAAATTAATATGCACTGCGATGAAACGTTGGTGGTGGAGGAAGAATAATGATATTGAGATTGGTTATGAGCCATTCATTTTCTGGACTTCAGTCGACCGTATCTGATTTCTGCCAGTTTAGACTATCTAGCATTCGTCTGTTTATTGATGTTATTGGAAGGGGTTTATTTCTATAACCCAAAGTTCGGATAATTTCAATCACTGAGAAAAATCACCGAATATAATATCATTATAACGCAGTATAAAATGATTGGGATTGAATTAGTTTCTAAAAACTCACTCTAGATACATTTTTACGATACTCTCTTTATATTGAAATTGTCACTACGAGAGCACTTCCTGTGTCCTCTTCATGTGTTACATATTATGTCGAAAACTCACACGCCCATTAGCAATCTTGGTAACAAAAATAATTGTAAAAATCTCAAAAAGGGTGGATTTGGTTTGTGGGCCAACGAAATAGGACATACCTAGGTCGTAGGTAGGGTTTTCCAGCAATAATCAATTTAGTCTATGTGTTATCCACACAGACTTTAAACAGTCGATTATGCTATTTGAAATACAAAGCCCTTTTAGTAGATGCTAGTATTTTCATTAATTTTTTAATTTTCTTTAATTCTCCCGTAAATCCCTCGCTAGTTCTCATATTTATGTGACGCGGATGAATAAACTCTTCCCTGCCGCACCATAACCTTTCCCTCTTGTTGTGTGTACAACCCCAGTGGATATTAATTTTGAGGGGATTTTTCTCATAGCGATCCGAAAGCAAATTAAACTCTTTCGTATCGTTATTAATATGAGTCCGTTGAATATAGAAGCTCCCAAATAAGAATGGGCGACGTTTTCTTCTGTACCCACGGGGAGCCTAAGACCCTGCGGCCTCCCTCCCTTGAGCGGGTTCGAAGGGACCGAGTTACAAGGGTGGCTGGCATTCGTCCGGAAGGAGAGAGAGGGAGAGTGAGGGGATAGTTTAGAGTCTCTGCTTCGAGGAGGCAGATAAATAGAGTAGTGGAAAGGGAAACGCTCTTGAACAACAAAACAAAACGTAATTGGTACCGATGTAAACTTGGGGATTTTTTTTAAAGCAACCAAGATAAGATCATATCAATTTTTATCACTTTACTTAAGTTAAAAATTATATCCACAGTAAATTAATCTCCTTAAGGTGGCCCTATTGAGATCTGAGTTACTTTTTCATGTTAGCACACTTTTCCTAACTAAGAGGGTTATTTTTTAAAGCTACATCCTTTTAGTCATGAAAAACATATATTAATCAGAAAACATTTTTCTTGACGGTTTTAGTTTTCTACAAATCCCATTTAATTATTCTCTGTGATCACCGTTCACTTCTAAACCCCTTCGTAACGCTATACCAGCTTCTTTAATCCCTCACCATATAAGTTTGCTGCCTGGGATTTGAACCAATGGACAACGGCGATCTTGAATTCTTCATCGTCTTCAAACCGTTGTTGTACAGCAAGCCACTGTTTCAAGTGCAAGGAGAGAGAATAGTCTCTGGGTGCAAGGGCGGGACTGTGGAATGGGGTCTATCTACGATTTTCCATTCAGCATTCTTTGTTGCTCCTTGTGTTGATTAGTAAGTATTTTAGGTACTCGCCTTGCACACAGCATGTGATATCCGAGCTTTTCCGTAACAATCGTGTGAGTGGTGGTGCGTCGAACACCTCAAGCTGCCGGAAGGGTGTGTGGTGGGGGGTATTAAATCACCAACCATGCATGCTCCATCACAACTATTACTTCTCTATACAAATATCAGTTCGATCCTGCACTCAGGCAAACACGAATGATGACAAAAATATTGAATAACAGGGTATATTCAAATCATACGGGAACAATAACAAAAAGATGGGTTCCTTTAAAATTCATGCAGGACGTCGAAAAAATATGTACGCCACCAATACTAAAAAACGACCTTTTAAATCTATACGTTCTATCTCCCTGCTTCTACGCACTTAAACTGATTAACCATAGTAAGTCGGGGCCAGTAATATATCTTTAACGTCCTCTAATAAGTTACCTGCCTCTAATTTACTCTGTAACTTTAACCTTTATTTCAACCTGCGGTCAACTGGTGGCTCCCAATTTAATTCTTGCGGTATTACCATGATACTGCTCGATATTTATCGATAGTGCCATAGCAGGATATACCACACCCCACCTCTGACCCTCCGATCTGTAATAAGTTAGCATCTCCATCGTCAGCTTCAATGACTATTGCCATTGAGCCTACCATACACAGCTTTTCTCAATGAGACGAGAATGAGTGATAATGGAAGTGGAGGGCTTCGAAGATTCAGAAATTATTTTTACCCCAGTCCTGAAATACTTCTAAGGATATTTATTACAGGTATTTCATTGACTCGAAAAACCTTTGACGTAACTGGATGGACGATATATTTTCATATCAAAAGTTATGAGAAATGTTTATCAACACATCAACTTGACAAATACTCAAAAGTCAAATTTTCAAGCCAAATATTTATTAACATATAATATAGCCAACGCACTATTTTCCAATTTTGGAAGAAATATCACGTACCAGGCTATATGTTCTGCGAAAAGGGAAAGCTAAGGGAGGTAAAAAACGTTCATGGCGAAGGGAGAGATGAGAATGACGTTATTGCAGGTGAAACCATTTATGCAAATTCGGGAAAACTCATAGGGACGACCTAATTTGGATTCCAGTACTCCTCCCTTGTTTTTCACAGTGTTTATTTCTTCTTTCTTGTGCCTTCCCAAGGATTCAATAGGACATTGAAAGGGATAAAGGCGGCCGTCTCCACACACATACACAATTATTTTATGGACTCGAGGGGAGGATGAAAGGTGAAAAATAATTGGAAAAGTTTATGACGTGAGTGCATAACGCAAGTAGGTCATGCACTAGTAGTGAAACTTTGGGAAAATTTCCCCCTTACTAAAAAATATAATTCTAAGATCCATTATCATGGCGATATTTGCACTTTATTTAGCAGTCCTTGGTTTTTCACATGGTCTGCCTACTTTTTCGCATTTTCTCTGAGTGGCAAAAGTATATACATATATGCTTGAAAAGAACAATTCTTAGGCAAGGAAGAATATTTATTCTCCCTTTTTGTTACTTTCGAGTTGTGTTTATGGGTCTGTTGGATGATTACACCTTTTTTACCAAAAAATATGTAATCACACGTATATGTATTTAGTAGCATATATTTTTGTTGAAAAAATAATCGAGCCCATTCTTGCACATAGGTAGGTAGAGCCTGCTATTGCTTTTTAGTTTTTAATCAACCAAAAGGGAGTTAAATATTTCCAAATCTTAGTAATTTTAAAAGAATCTTCTTCATCAGGAGTATGTCATGCTTTGGCATTGGTGGAAACATATTACTATTGTGTTCCTCTATGCTGAGGAAATTCATACGCTCATTTCGCTATGCTGCTTTCAAAGTTTGCGCGTTTTAAATTGAGCAAAAGAAGACAGCAAATGTGGTGTTAATCTAATGAAAGATACGGTGGAAAATGGAAATTTGGTTGGAATTTGGAAATTTACTGAATTCCCATATTGTCGTGAAAGCGTTATAATCATTTTTGGTATGTTTCCATCACTAGCATTATTGTGATAAAATGTTACAAAATGGCAGTCAGATATTTAATTGGCAGGTTTATCTTTGGAACTCAGATCATTTTTCACCCCACAACTTACGTATTACACATCCAGTCATCTGATTTCTTTTGTGGTTTAATTAAATCTAAAAAAATCTAATCGAACATTTCTCTGAGAAATAATGGTTGATTTCATTTCGTGAAATTTATAATTATAGTTACAATAAACTTTGATATCATCAGACGTGACCTAGTGGAATATTATGGGTATCCAAAATTAAAAAAAAACCTTGGCGTTTCCCACACTTTTATTGGTACGTAGCACAACGCACTTCGCCTTGCAACACTATGGCCTATTCAGAGTACAGCGAAACACGTTGTGCCATGTGCCAAAAGTAGTGTGGTAAATGCAACGTTATTTTCAAATGATGGAAAATTAAAGATGATAATTTCATATATATTCTATAGCTAGAATAATAGGGCGTGAGTCCGTGAATTTCAATTGCATCTCAATTCTGGTCGTTGTCACTGCATTTAAATAAGAATAGTTGCTGTAGGCTGATATACAACTAAAACTTTTAGAAAAGCTAATCATAAGTGAGTACCAGCCGCTTACAGATTTGGAAAAACCCACACACCATTGAACATGGAAGAATGGTGAACTTGAATAGCATAAAAATACATTTTGTACATGTATATGCATCGAAATCCGAATTTTTGTGTTGAAAATCGTACTGCAAGACTTCCCAACTCTACTTTTTACTTGTCGTATATTCAGCTCAAACTATTAAGCCTTGGTTCTTCTCATCATTTCACCTGATGATTTGCAATCTAAAGGTTCGTTTTCGTTATCCATTTTTCTTCAGTAAAGCATCGGTTATCCGTAAGAATGAAAGGTTTTGGTGTAGGTGCATTAAATTTCTTCGGCAGGGGATAGGATCATTCATATTTCTGCCAGGTTTCTTCGGATTATTGATTATATTTGCGATGAATATTCTTGAAAAGCAGCCAATCAATTAGCGGTATAGCAAGAAATTCACGCATTCCATGAGGTTCATTTTCCCGCAGCAATAGTGCAGTAGCCGCGTAAACTTATCAACTTTGTTCCATAGCAATAATTCTAGTTAGTTATACCAGTAGCGCAATCCTATTAAAATAAAGGATTAATTTCGAGAGCGACACGCCTTTTAATTATGGCGACGAGCCATTAAAAATGTGGCGCATCTTAATGCGTAATTAAATTTTTCCGAACAGAAGGCTACCGAAAATATCCAAGTTGGAATTAATTACTCAAAAAAATGCTTTTTTTCCGAGCAATAAATTTGAATTCGACTGTCGTTAACCTAGTGAGCCTCAATTTTTCATCTCGGAAGTTCCAATTAATGTTCCTCACGCCTCGATTGGCGGTTATTTGGCACGTCAGGCTTTTCCGGAAATCTTGACGTGGATTCAAATTAATTTGAAAAGTTGTCCGGGGAGACTTTATTTTTTAATCGGATTTATCGAAGCCACTAATTTTTCCTCGATAGAGGCTCTTTTTCGTATGACTCTTGGTTATGGATGGCATAGATTTTCATGCTTCTGACGAGGATTGCGAATACATAGCAATAGAAATTTTTCTGTAACTGCATCGCTCTCCATTTTACTGCCTGAATTGACACTCTTCTTAAACCATAAAAATAAACAGCAATGTAAGTATGCATAAGATACTCGTAAAATCGAGCATAGATGAAGTAAAGTGTACTATTTTAGTTGATCTGACATGTTTCGATTAAATAGCTAAAAAAACCTTCTCTCGTCTTGGAAAAACGTTTTCATGTACCGAAGTATTCAACTTTCAAGCCAGTGCCATGAATAGCTAAAAGAAATTCAGAATGCATTAACTTTTGCTTTTAACTGATTATTAGAAAAATATCTTTTTTTACTAATGAGATGCACCTTGTTCCTGTATTCTTACAGTAATTTGTTTTCAACCAAGATTTTCAAGGCACATAGGTGTTAAATGTTTTGGTAATATTTGTGATTTAAGACAAGATTTTAAATTAAAATTTTAGGCTTAGAAAATAATTTTTTGTGTCTTCATCCGGTATATTGATAAATTAACTATAAAAATGTGACGCATGCATTATTTTAGAGAAAGTTTCACGTCTTAGTTAACGTGATTATATTAATTAAATGAATATTGTTAAGATGTTTTTTTCCATCAGTCGTTGAATAAGAAATGAATATACATATTGAAAATTTCAATTGTTTAATGTAACAACTATTAGATTAACATTCTTGTTACTCTGATTTTAAAAGGATTGCGTCAATTTCACATGGGTAGGTAGCACCATTTTCTCTGGCCGAAATGGCAAGGTAAATGATACTTGTCAGTGAGCCTTTCTCAGTTTTTCGATCCCCTGAGGATTTATTGTATTTGAAACTTTATATAAGAGAGTTAAACGTTAAGAAAGTTATATATAGTTCCCAATACTGTTTCTTTGTTGTTCGCTATTAGGTATTTTTGATTTTAGTGACGCGGATATCATACTTAAAGTGAACTAATTGTGTTGTTCCAATTTGAATCTTTTACCAACATTGCTCCTTTGTTGTATCAATGCTGTTTTATTATTTAATAAATCTTGGAGGTAAAAGGTTTTATATAAGGTGGAATCTAAGGCTGGAGGAGTACTTATCTGAAGTTTATAGTACAACCTGGCCTGGGAAGTTTGAAAACTACGAAAGTTAGGGTTAAGTTATGGCGCCATTCTGATCTCATCTGGTGTGAATACTAACCTCCTTTTGTTGCTTCGGAGCTGTGGCTAGGTCCCTAATGCAGAGCAAGTAGGCGCGGGGCAATTTTTAGCCTCACCTGCGTACCAAAATATAAATCACTCCCACATTTGGCGTGATTGGCATATATTGAAAACTTAAGTGCAAGAACTTTGAGATTTATAAAAAATATGCTAAATGCATGGAGTTCATAATCGTGCATGATATATGTTAGAGCAAATTTCCATAATATCCTTTGTAAACGGGAAAGGCGTATCCATTTCTAATGAGAACATTACTTTTTTAATAAAGTCTGACTCTGCAGGCATTGTGTTGTTTAGCTTTTATAGTTTTTCTAAATTTCTTCATATATCAAATGAAACAGATTTGACCATGTCCTCGTCTGGACGAGCAACGAGTCTTCATCTCTGTATTGATTCTCTGCACGTGGCTACCGCGTTTTTTGGGCACTGTTATTCTGGCCACGGAAAACACCACCGGAATACACAGTTACTAAAAAAAGCACAAATGCTCTTTTAGGTAATTATATAAACTTGATATAATTCAAAGTTTTTACGCGATAGGGGTTATATCAACCGAATTAACTTTGCGAAGGGACAAAAAAATAGAAATTTTGGATGCAAGAAACGAAAAGTGGATTGTAGAGTAGGGTTGTTCCTAGTTAATGGTAGCTCTTGTGATGACGCTGAGAAGTAACGAGATTCTTCCATTTTTTATGCATATGGGCGCGGCAAAGTGCTTTCAAGAGCAACCTGTCCGTAAAAGGTGGACTCATTTCAGAAAACTCTCTTTCATGCCCGAAGATTTTAATATTTTCATCTCCGGAGCGCGTTACTACAAATATCTATTGCAAAAAATATTTATTTCGCAATAAATTAACTTTTTTAGAAGTTTATTTTCTTGAGCTCCCTTAAATAAATTCTGAATGTCAACGGTTCAGAGGTTTAAAAAAGAATGCATTAACCGAGCCGTACCTCAAAATGTTCTGCATTCTGAAGCTTAGCCTTCTCCTGTAGAAGCGTATTACTTTGACTTGCAAAAGAGTGAAACATCCTTTGAGTTCCTCCTCGGAAGTTTGATCGAATGTAAGTTTTTGCAAAGTATGATGAAAAATAAAATGCATATATTTTATCACGCTCGAATAATTCCAAGCAGCGGCTGCGTGAGTTCGGGTATTAAGGAGTTCTTGCTTAAGGTCCCATGATGCGACATGAAGCCCTCCTTGATCAAAATTGGCACATTTCAAAGCCGTTCATGTTTTCTTTTGTATAAAATATTTTGTTGAATTTTTTCGAGCTTTTGAATAGTGACTGTTACTCACGGGCACAGGGCCAAATAGTCACATAACGCAGCCCATTTTCCGCTTGGATCTTTTGGGAGATAAGACTTCAGTTAGTGCCATCATTTCAGATCTCGAGGTCTTTCATTGAGGAATAAAATAAACTTAAAATTGAAAAATGATTTTATTTATTCTAAATAAAAAACCGAACATCAATCTCCCATAGTGTTTTGTTTGATAGTTTAAGGTAGAAATTCCCCATTTCTTACTAAGTCCAAAACCTTTTCAAATGAAAACATCAGATCAGGTAGCGGCGGAGCTAGTTACTTTCCCTGTACGACTTGCAGTTTCTAGGAAGATACTATACCCCAAAAATGCGTAACATGAGTGAATCTGGGGATGCCTAAAGTCCCCGGGCCCTCGAATCAATAGCCCTATAATCTACTTGTCATCTCTATAATTTATTTGGTCACGGTTTGTAAAAGTTATCTTCTCCCTGGCGGGAGTTCTATTTTTCATTAAGCAAGTAATCTACCGGTTAAGTTAGCTTTTGGATGGACACAACTAACAAATAAATATTTTGTGACCCCTCAAAAAACAAAACCCCGCCACCCACTCTACATCAAGTCCCTCTTCACCCCTGAGTACTTTCTTCCTCCCTTCATCCCGTCCAACATCCCTATCCTGTTCCTTCCCTTTCCTCTTTTGCCCAACATTCTCCCCTCTATCTCAGTCTTCAACATCCCACTGCCGGTCAACACCCCTTCATCCACTTTTCTTGCCTCCATAAGATTTCTCCCAACAAACCCCTCTCTTCGCCCACCATACCAAGTACTTCCTCATTTGTTTTCTTCTCTGTCCATTTCACCTTCTCAATTCTTCTCCACACCCACATTTCAAAAGCCTCCAATCTGCGCCTATCCTCCTGCTTCAATGACCACGTTTCCGCGCCGTACATAGCTACGCTCCATATCAAAGTTTTTACGAGTCTTTTCTTAACATCCTTACACAAAGTCCCCGTCATCAACTCCCTCCTCCTTGTGAAAGCCTCTTTGCCTAGCGCAATTCTTCTCCTTACGTCCCTACTACTTTGACCGTGTTGGTCCAAAACACTACCGAGATACGTAAACTGTTCTACCTGCTCTATTTTTTGCCCACTTATTTTAATGTTAAGCCTGGCCTTTTTCTTTCTAGAAAATCGCATAACCTTTGTTTTATTAATATTGATTCTCATCCCATACCTGTCGCACTGAATTTCCAATTCACTCAGCAATGCTTGCAGCCCCTTGGCTGACTGACAAACTAAAGCCTGGTCATCAGGAAACCTAACTGATTTTACGAATTCCCCGCCCACTTTCATTCCTACATCAAGTTCTTCCCATGCCTCTTTGATCATTTCTTCTGCATACAGGTTGAACAGCAACGGGGATAATGGGCAACCCTGCCTTACACCTCTTCCTAACACATCCCATCTGCACTCCCCTCTCTCACTCGCACCCGAGCAGTCTGAGACATGTACAGGTTGCTGATTAGCCTCCTCTGATCTACGAAACAGGCAAATACCTCCTGGTTGTGTTCTATATTCCTCTCGATTAATAATCTCATTACTGCAATGGCATCACGAGTACCTCTCCCCTTCCTAAACCCAAACTGCTCATCCCCTAAGTAATCATTTGCCCTACTCTCTATCCTTTTGTTTATGATCCTGAGAACAGCTTTAGCTGCGTAGGATATCAAACTTATCGTCCTGTAGTCCTCACATGATGTATCCTTTACTTTTTTCGGAATAGGAACTAAAACTGATCTCACAAAGTGTTCCAGCCACATTCCTTCCTCATAAACACTACGGATCAGCACATATAGCCTCTTCCTCCCACGTTTTCCTAAGCATTTTAAAAGTTCCGCGGGAATGTTATCCACCCCCATGGCCTTATTTTGTTTCATTTCCCTTAATGCCCTTTCTATCTCATTGTCTAGTATGCCTGGACCTAAGCTATCTTCCTCTAAGTCATGTTCCTTTTCTATGTCTAACTTTGTTGGTCTAAGCTCTTTACTATGCAGTTCTTCTACATATTCCTTCCATCTCTCTTGGATCTTTCCTGTGTCAACTATTACCTTACCCGTCTTATCTCTAACTGTTAGCATAGATCTCCCTTTCTTACTTCCCGATAAAGATTTAACTTTGCTGTGCAGCGCACCGATATTACCCTCCCTCTGCAAACTTTCTATATCCTCGCACTCCGTCTTCCACCATGCTTCTTTTGCTTTATTTGTTGCCCGCCTCAATTTATTGCTTAATTCTTTGTACTTCGTTTTGCTTAATTATTTATTTACATTCTTCCATTTTCGCCGCTCATCCATCTTTGTAATCATCTCATCCGTGATCCATGGTTTCCTAGTCCTTTTAGGGTTAACGGTTCCAATAGTGTCTTTTGCGGCTTTAGACAACCCTTTCTTAATACTTTCCCATTTTTCTTCGATAGTACTTAGCTCTTTACCATCCTCCATGATTTCCTCTACCGCCTGTTTGTATTCCTTCCTTTTCAAACCATTTAATGCTTCTACATTCCATTTTCTGACTCGCCGCCCCTGCCTTATCTTTTTGAAACGGACGCTACATTTCATAACAACTAAATTGTGGTCAAAGTCCGCATCCGCTCCCGGGAAGCTGTGCGAATTAATCACACTGTTCCTAAACATATGTCTAATTAGGATATAATCTAGCTGATACCTTTCTGATTCACCTGGCATTTTCCATGTTTACCTGCGTCTTTTGTGGTGTCTAAACCAAGTGTTGGTGATGACTAGCCTCTATCTCCTGCAGAACTCAACTGCTTTCTCCCCGCGGTCATTCCTCGTGCCTAAACCGTAGTCCCCGACCTCATCACCATCTCTTCCTTCGCCTACTGTCCCATTCCAATCCCCCATCACTATCAAATGTTTCCCTGCAGGAACACACGGGATCATGTCCTCTAATTGATCGTATATCCTATCGACCTCTTCTTCCTTAGGGTTACTCGGTGACATGTATACCTGAATAATAACCAAGTTCGTCGGTTCTGCTTTTATCTCTATTAATAAAAATCTATCCGTTACCTGCTCTATGTCGACTACGTTTCTCCCTACCTCTTTACTTAATACTATGGCAAGCCCTCGTTGGCTCTCGTCCCCGCCGCTGTATATTATTCTGTAATTATCACTGCAGTAATCCCCGCTATCCTCCCATCTCACCTCGCACAGACCTAAAATATCTATATTTCCCCTTTCTATTTCTCGCTTAACATTCTCCAATTTCCCTGTCTTCATCATCGTCCTAATATTTCACATTCCTATTCTAACTAATTTGGTCTTCTTCTCCTGCGTTTTCTGTCCAGCTGCTGCTGGTTTTCCCTTGCAATGGTTTCGTGGGATGACGACCGCGGATGCCTTGCCTCCCCCGCTGCCGGGCACGACACACGGCCGATTGGGCCGAGCCCCGTAGTTGCCAGGACTCAAAATCTCTGTATAGTCCATCATGTTAATCTTGGGAATGATAATTGAGGTGGTTTCCCGTTGCCTTCCTCAATAGTGTTTTTAACGTGACACCGTCACTTACTGGCCGCCCCACTGGGGTCAGAAGCCATTGCAGCAGCCTCACTGAGGAACAGACGCTACGCGGACTACCTTTCGTCTGGCTCCTCACCTTCGACCTATCTGGCATGGGTGACCCTACCAGGAGCAATATTTATTACTCCCGCCAGCATAGCTGTAGGGGTCATCGGAACGCACAAGCCCTTCCACCACGTCAAGGTTGTAGTCCTGGGAGGAATATATATATATAAATATAAATAAATAAATAAATACATATATATATATGTATATATATATATATATATATATATATATATATATATATATATATATATATACATACACCCGTAGCTCCCCCAAGCTATGTAATTTTTCGGGTACCAGATCTTCCTGGGAAACCTTAACCAGCACAGGGAAAGGAACCCCCTACCGTGATGTGCACATTTCACACGCCGCCGGGATTAGTACTGGGTGAACTCTAATATCATCTACCAAACCGACCTTCGGGTTGATTACTGTGCTTATGATTATATATATAAATTCTATGTATATTTTTGGGAAAAATTCCTTCCATCGAAATAATTCCACCTCCAATTGATCACTTGCTTACAGGGCGTGATTGTCTAAGTGCAGGGGAGATTGGGTAGTTGGGGATTGGGTGTGAGCGAATAGGGGTTGTAGGTGGGGAGGGGTGCGGGTAGGAGGGCGAGTTGGTTCAGCCGAGGCACCATGAAAAGATGATGGGGGCCGAGGATGAGGTGGCGGAAGAAGCCTAGTGAATAGCACGCTTGACGTGGCATAGCCCACCCCTCCCTTTCTATAGATATAGCCACGGAGTCGAGGCCTTAAAGGCTTCGTGTTACGCCAAGGGTAAAATGGGGTAGGTATAGGGGAGGGCGAATGATGGGTGGAAATAAAGGCGGATAATGGAAGGTATGAAGAGCGAGGGGAGTTGTGTGAGGAGGGGGCGAGGAGAGAAACGCCGGGGTTGATGCGTCGGGCGGGGGAGGGCGGGGGAGGGCGGGGGGACGTGGAGGGGTTGTATGATGGGATTGGGGGGCGGGTCGGCCGACGAGACAAAATCGGATCGAACGGACGACTCTGGTCGAGAGCGGTCAATGCGTGGGGAGATCTGCGGGATTCTCACGTCATCGCGAATGTCAGTGGTGCTCGACATTTTTGCGCTGTGGTCGCGGACGCGCACGTCATGAATAGTGTCGGTCGGCCGAAAGAAATTGCGTGCCTGATTGCACTGTGAAAGAGTGTACTTTAGGCAATATCACATAAAATCCCGTTTTGTTCTTTTTTAGTTTCTATTATTTTTTTTGGAAAATATACCGTAATCTACTTAAACCTCAATACCATCAAACATCATCATCAAAGATAATGAAACGATTTTGATATCAATGATATGATATAGCTCTCCACTCCGTCCATATTTCAGCTAACATTTCCATTGCTCGATATTTCTCCATGTTCACCTTTTTCACTGTTTGGGGCGTTTGTTTACCTTCCACTAGATCATTTACTTATTCGGGTTCAATCTTCCATTGATTACAGTTTTTGGGAGTCAGTTGTGTCAACAATTAGTACCAATAGGATATTATTACTTCCTTAACGTTGTTTTTTAGACTTAATTAATAATTATTTAATTTTTGATAGTTAATCATCATTAGCAAGCATATTCAAAAACTGGAGAGTAGCAGTAAACGAATATAGAGATTTAAATGCGATTAATGTTGAAGAATGATTGAGTGCTCTAGAATGAAATTGAAAAATGGCTAACTTGGCTTTTCCACATAGAAAATTTATTGACAATCTAGGTTTTCTCAAATGTCATAGATAGGTTTTCTATGAGGAAAAGCCAAGTTACTTATTTTTCAATTTCAATATGAGGATTTTATACCAAGTCACGCCAGAAACAGTTTTATTTATTTATGAGTGCTCTAGTATAATTCCTCCCGGTCAAATGCTAGTTCTCTAATAGCATATCAACTTTTTCGTCTTTCAAATCATTCTTTACTTGGCCTAAATATTTATATTTACTTCGCTGTATTCCATTTTAAAATATTCGTAACAAATACACTTCCTCAATATTTGCCTTATCCATTTAGTTCTTCTTTATTTTATTGCCTATGACTTCCCTTAACCTTATCTATTCTTCTGTAGACACGCGTTTTGCACTATATCTGTCCTTTTTATCTCCAGGCCTCACCTCTGACACTTCCACATTATTAAGGTTGCTGTTCTTCTTTTCTTTGGTTTTCCGGTGATTAATGTCTCTCATTCAAAAAGTGCTACTCTCCATTCCAATGATTTTACAAGTTCTTCCCTCGTCGAGGCTAACATCTTCTTAGCTTGAGCTGCACTCCGCCTGATAGTGGATAGTTTTTAGTGTGTTTAAGGTGCCCCTGTTGGGGCGAATGGAGAGAGGGGATGAAATGCTTTACGGGCATGGGCTACACCACACAAAGAGGTTTAGCGACAACTGGGACGTCCATTAAGGAACCTGTCGATCATTGCGTTTCGAGTGGAATAATGCTCGTTGATAAATTTCGAAATTGCAATTTCTCGCTCAATATGCGATCTTGAACTTGTCGATCATTGCGTCTCGAGCGAGAAAGTGCAATTTCGAAATTTATCAACGAGTAATCAAATGGACGCCTAGGCACTTACACCGCCCCCATAAAAGGAGTTTTTAAATGTTAAGTTTAAAATGGTTAGTCGAATTTTATTTTAGTGAAATCTCAATGAAATAAATTACTTTGAAAAATCATAATCCGTATCAAAGTATCATGCGACCCCAATGGGAAATCTTGCTAAATCAATGAAGTATTCTATGTACATTTATATGTATAACAATATATGAGCCACTTATAAAAACTTTATAAAAAGGGGAAAAAATGAAATAAAATAATTTACTCTAAAATGCAACGTAAGTAATCCTTTGCTGCCAAGTTCAGCATCCATTCATTCTTAGCTCGCCATCAAGGTATATTATTAATCTACCGTGTAAGGTAGGTTTTGGACGGACACAAGCTACTAAACGGTATAGCGACAGTTTCTTTTCCTCTCCTAAAAAACCACAACCCCAGCATCTTACGCTAAAATAAACCCCTCCTTAACTCAGTAGACTTCATTTCTCCATTTATTCTAACAACATTCGTATCCTATTCCTACCTCTTCCTCGTAGCCTAATATTCTACCCTCTATCACATTCGTCAACATCCCATTGCTAATCAATACACTTTGCGTCCATCTTTCCTATTTCATTTTGATTTCCCTAAAGAATTCCCTCTCTACCCTAAACCATGCCTAGCAACCTTTTGCTTTATGTCCTTTTTACCTTCTCCATCCTTCTCCACACCCACATTTCAAAAGCCTCCAATCTACTTCTATCATCCTATTTCAATGACCATGTTTCCGCGCCGTGTATGACTAAGCTACATTTCAAATTTTTAACCGGCCTTTTCTTAACATACTTACTTAAAGCCCCAGTCATTAACTCCCTCCTCCTTGTGAGAGCTCCATTACTTTACAAAATTCTTCTCCTTACGTTCCTACTACGTTGATCATTGTGGTCCAAAACACTTCCGAGATACATAAACTTCCACCTTTTCTAGTTTTTGCCCTCCGATTGTTTTGTTGAGCTTAGACTTCCTCATTCAGAAAAAAAAAACACATGACCTGTGTTTTATTTATACTGATTCTCATCCCATATCTATCGCACTGAATTTACGCTTAATTCAGTAATGCTTGTAACTACTTGGCTGACTGATGAACTAAAATTTGGTCATCAGCGAACCTAACTGATTTTATGAAATCCCCGCCAACTTTCATTCCCATCTCCAGCTCTTCCAAAACCTCCTTAATTATTGCCTCCGTGTACCTATTAGTTGAACAGCACAGATGATAATAGACATCCATGTCTAACCCTTCTTCCTAGCACTACCTCTCCGGACTGTCTATCCCAAACTCGCACCTGAGCAGTCCGACTTACTATATGTGAAAGTTGCGGATGGTCTCCTATCCCTATTCCAATGTATTCTCATCTTCTGCAATATATTCACTAGTTTTTCCCGATTCACTCTTTCATACACCTTTTCGAAACCTGCGAAACAGGCAAATTTATCCTGATTGTATTCTTTATTATTCCTCTCTATCAGTGACCTCATTACTTATTTGGCCTTACACATCCTTCACCCAATCCTACACCCCAAATGATCATCCCCTAAATTTTAACATGCTCTATTATCCATCCTTGTCTTGATGATCTGGGAATTGATTCAGATGCATGCAAAATTAAACTCATTGTTTTGTAATTCTCATTTATGGCTGGCTTTTCCTTTTTTGAGGTAGGAGCTGAAACTGATCTGATGAAATCTTCCGGCCTACTGAGTACTCCCATATAAATTCCACTCATTAGTCCATAAAAACTCCTCCCACGTTCTCCTAACCTTTAAGTAGTTCCACGGAAATGTTGTCTACCCTCAAGACCTTATTTGGTTTCAATTCTATAAATCCCTATTCTATCTCATGGTCGAGTAAGCTTGGATCTAAGCTATCATCATCTACGACATATTCTCTTTCTATGACTAACTTTGCTGACCTAATATATTTACCGTGCGGTTCTCCTATATATTCCTTCCATTTCTCTTGGATTTTTCTGCTATATATATTCCTTCCATTTCTCTTGTATTACGACTGATTTTAACCTGTATTTTTCCTGACTTATCTTTAATTTTTATTACATATTTTCCCTAATTATTTCCTGACAGGTGTTTAAGCTTCCTGTGTAGAGCACCAATTTCACTCACCCTCTGCATACTTTCCACATCCTCGCACTGCGCCTTCAACTACCCTTCGTTTGCGCTATTTGTTACCTGACTTAGTTCATTATTTTATTTTTTATAACATATTTTTTCCTAACTCTCTGTTTGTATTCTTCAATTTCTTTCTCTCGTTTTCTTTATAAAAATCTCTTCAGTAATCCATCGTTTCCCTGTCTTTTTCCTATTTTCTATCCGACCGAACAAGCGGTGGTGCCAGATGGTGGAAGAACATGGGCTGAGGAGTGAGACTTACTGTCTGTTATCAACTTCACGTTTTAACGTGTACGGGAAGCAAATGAATGGTTAGAGAGATGTCAAAATGACCGGAGATATGCATGAAATTAGGTGAAACGTTCATCGAAGCAGTTAGATTTGCGGAAGATCACGGTTTAGTTAATCAGTCGGCAAAGAGTGAGAATATAACAGAATCAAAGTGATAGGTAATAATGAGATACCACATAATTATCAGAAAGTAAAGGTAAAATTTGGATATCGTTACAGGAATATAAGGATTAGGATTTAAATATTAGAAGAAGAGTACTAGGTAGATTTGATGAAAAGGTCCAAGAGAAATGTTTTCTGTCGTTGGTTAGGCCTCATTTTGAATATGCTGCAATCATATGGGATCCTTACGAAGTTGGATTAACTGCCGCATTGGATCGCATGCAGCGTAGAGGGCCTACATAGATATGTAAAACGGTGTTATGATAAACTTGGTAGCGTATCGGAAATATTAGAGCAGCTAGGAATCACTCACGAAGCGAGGGTTAAATTAAAAAAAAGATTGAAGCTCTTGCATGCATTGTAAAGTCATTTATCCAACAGTGATCCTGGAAGTGTATTATCACCCCAATTGTACTACGGTAGGAGGGATCATGCTAATAAATTTAGAGAGGTTGTGTATCACAGATACATATAAGACATTCCACGATCGATAGGAGATCATAAAAATATTGTTCGACAGCGGTAGAGTTATTTTCAGGTAAAATTATTCTTGTGTATATTTACTCCCTGTCGGACACCCTAGCGGTGCCTTGCAGGGTTTATAAATAAATAAAAAAGAAATAAAAATAAAAAAGTCATAAAACAGACGTAAAAACTGCAACGCTGCTTAAGTAAGTTAATGTCACTGTCAAAGTATTTAAGTCTTTGCGTATTATTTTACACGAATACCAAACATCACTAGAGAAACGTCATATGTAGTCCAATACAGTTATTTTAGAAATGATGAAGACTCGAGATGAAAATATATTCTACGGACATTGCCTATCCTTGGTGTTGAGACGAATATGAAATATTAATTTATGTTCCCAGAGAGTGAAATTTTGCACTGCCCAGAAAGTTTCATTATAGTTGTGAAAGCCCAAGAAGAGTATGAGCAAAAGTCTCTTGGAAGATGGGGTTATAATGGGGTCGGGACTATTACCCTTTAGCACGGGTCGTTTGACAAAACACGTGCATAAGGAAATGTATTCATGCGAAGGGAACGCGATGCTTAATCAAAGTGTAGGAATGTGTAGTCGTCGGGAAATGCTTGGCCAAGCACGAAAGACGCGTTGTAGTTTCATCAATATGCAGCAGCAAGTGGAGGAATTTCCGTGAAATTTCACCCCTTCCTCTTTCACTTTTTATTTAGCTTGGCCAGGAGCCACGGTTTATTAAAGGGATCCATAATAGCATGGGCGGAGTTTTTTTTGACGGAGAAGTCAGAACTTTTTGAAATGCAACGAAAAGAGGAGCAGTACCCGATATGAAGCTGAGATTTACAGAAGAATTTCATGTCATCCACAGTCATAAATACTTCCTCATTTGAGACACAGTGAAATGTAGAGACATTGATTTTTTACGTTCGTAGGAAATTTTTCATCGTGGATAAATATTTTTGAGAATTTAAATTTATTTTGCAAAGGAAAGCTGGGCGGTAATTTGATTATTAAACATCAAATGAAAAATGTGGAATTGCAATAGAGTTTCAGTTTTGAAAATTCGGGATACCAAATGTTTGGGTAAAGTATTGTTGTATCCGAATGACTTCATGCTGGGAAATGAGCCAGGAGGAAAAATAAATGCGTTCAAACAAACTGGGAGGGTACTGTAACTGTACCACAGTTTAAAAGAGATACCGTGACCAACGATGCTTTCTTTTGTTCATGGAATTCTTTCTATCTTTCCGGTAATCCTACTTCGTTAAATAGTAGTGAAAACAATATCTCATATCTTGTTTTTACAGGAAATATTCTCTATCAAAGAATTGGAGTAATTGCGTTTGTGATTTTTATTAAAGACTACGCATTCCTTTGTTCTTTCGGCTTACGGAAATACAAAGCGGTAGTGGTTTATATCCGAAAGTTTCCAAATTTGACTGAAATTTAACTGTGAAAGGTAAATGTGAACAATAAGAAAATATTTAAAAAAAATCCGTATAACTCACATGAGAACATTCATTAGGACTGAAATATATTCGGTGTGTTGAAAAATGTATCCTTATCCAGCGGTCGCTTGGATGAAAAAAAACGAATAACATTTGCGAGAGATAAGTTCATAGGTAGACGTATTTTTATTTAGCGGTAATAATCACGAATTAAAGAATAGAAAAAAAATTTGAGCACTATTTATCCCTGAAGGCTTGAAAAATATTAATGTTGAGGTATAATTGCATATTGAACTCTGTTAAAGAGCTGTTATTAGATTATTATTATAAGTTACTTTTAAATTACATGTATAAATGAGTTCCACCTGAACTCTTAATAGAGATAATTCGGTATTAATACCTTATATGCCACCAAGCCTCTCGGCCGGGGTTGCAAGCACCATGCATTGCTTTTCCATTCTTCACCTTGAAAGGTCAGGAGAATGGAAATTGAATTTGAGGAATTGGATTACGAGTGCGAGCCACAAGACGTCTCTGTCACCTTTGGTCTCCGAAGAATCTGGCCCATAAATCCAGTTTTATTCCCTTGTACCGGTTACTTAGTTCATGTATTCACTCTCACATAGTTTAATCGAGTACTTCCGTAATTGATTGTTCAGATATCCATTGATGGAAATTACTCTCCAATCTCTCTCCCAGCGCCCCTGCACTCGAGTTGCAGCGTCCTCCACCACCTGGAGATGACCCCCGCCGGCCCACCCCCGCTCTGCCCAATCTGGAAGTGGCGGCGACGGGGGAGGGGGAAGGAAAGGGTGCGAAAGGGAGGGAACGGATGGAGGGGAGTTGGAGAGAAGGGAGAGAGAAGAGGATATTGGAGCGTGCCCAGTGGCGTGTTTGCCGTCTGCGTTGAACTGTGAACTCCACGTTCGACGATTGTCTTCATGCTCTGTCGTCCGTGAAAGGTAGAATGGGGGATCAGAGGGGGGGGGAGACGGTGAGAGAGAGAGAGACGAGGAGGGGGGAGTGGAAGAGCGTTAGGTTTGGAGGAGGTTGGTGCAGAAGAAGATTGATGTTGGCCAATTGTTCGGTGGGAGCGTGGGGGGTTGGGTCCTTCCCCATTGCCACCCCTTCTCTCTACCGAACGAGCGTCAAAGTGAGGGCGGCGTTCGGGGGGGGGGGGAGTTTGGCGTGCGGGGGTCTTCGCCGTCTTCTTACTTCTCCCGGGAGTCACTTTAGGGAATAAGGAGTAGTTTAGGAATGGGAGAGGGATTTTCTGAGGGAAAGGGTCGATTTTTTTCGGGGTGAGACAGAGGGTGTTAAACTTTCTCTCCCCCCACACCCTAGTGTACTCGGGGGGTTGGAGGTGGGTTCGGAAAGGGGAGTCTGCCACTTGTTCGGAGCGGCAGGGGTTTGGATGCGTGTTCTTAAGAGGGGAGAATGTCCTCTTTATTCGAATTCATTGTTCCGCGTAAGAAATGAGTATTAATGTCCATCGACGACTACTTAAATCGCCCCGAAAACGCAAACCAGTCCATTGGGAATGGTACATGTTTATCGTTACGTGCGAGCGAATTTGGATCAATATTTACTTAGCATAATTTGTGATTTTTAGCCCTTGTTTTACTTGCAGCGCGGTATGAGTACGTCTGTGTTGTTCCATGTCGGGGGAACCAAACAGAGACGCTGTATTATTTAACCCTACCGACATAGTTATAAAAGAACGAAATGTTTCTATATCTATATCTACACAACACCCCGTAAGCTACTGCAAGGACGTGTGGTGGGGGGTGTCAGGTCACCAGCCATACATGCACAATCCCAATCATGTTCCCTCTACACACAAATTAGTTTGATCATGCACTCAAAAAATGTACATAACACGAAAGAATATTCTACGAAATACTATTCTATAATGCAATATATAATAATACTATCTTACATGCAATAATATTCTATGAGAGGATACGTATATTCAAATAATGCTGTAGAATTGTTAAACATATGGGTCTATTAAATAAAAAAACTAACATGCAGGATATTGACTATATATATATATATATATATATATATATATATATATATATATATATATATATAAAGAAACTACCAATTCTAATTATATCCAACGCGATTGCTGTCACATCTATTTAAATTTCTACTGGTGGGAAGAAAAAACATCATTTTAAATATATTGGTTCATGTACTAATCCCCCTGATTTTTTATTAGTGATCTAATCTACCATAGTGAGTAGGGGCCCGTAATATGTCTTTAACATCCTGAGATAAGTAATCTGCCTCAAATTTACGCAGTACATTTGACCTGTATTTAAGCCTACGGTAAACTAGAATCTCCGATCCATATTATAATTGAAATGTATAGGCTGCCAGGCTTCAAGAGGCCAATATACCTGATTACATGGCCAGATTTTGTGGTTAAATTTCATTTGAGTTAATTAATTTGAAGATGATTTGGTCCCTTTTTCGACGTATTTATTTTTTAAACTTTGTGTTACTGTGATAGTAAATTTTGGACAAGCATGGAGTATCTGAATAAAACTTATAACGGCTTAGTAGAGAATATTGAGTACCATGGACCAAGACGCAAGTAACCAAATTGTAATCGAAAAATCGTAGGGTTAAAAAATAGATTCATAGAAGTGAGGGAACAAATGGTATTAAGAGGTAAGGTCAAGTAAACGCGGAAAATGACGGCTTTGTAGGAAATCATTGACATTGAACTTGCGTGATAATTGAGGGGGAGGGGGTAGTTTGGGGCAAGGTAGGAGATATGGGTGAGGAAATTTTACTTGGGAGTAGAAATTCGACTTATTAAAGGAATATTCGAACGAATGCGCAAGTAAAAACGAATGGGAGCAAGTAAAAATTTTAATTAGTAATAAAAATCTCTGCCCAACAGTCCATAGAATAAATGTTGAATTGATGTTTGAATTTGAAATAGATGAAATTTCAATATATTTCATTTTTTGATATTTTAGTTCCCTGCAAGCCACCATTAGGGTGTGTGGTAGGGGGTGAATGCACACCAGACTAATTTGTACCCGAATATGATCATATCGCGGTAGGATAATGTTATTATGATTCCTAATCGTTCGTTGAAAAAATTACATATTAAATCTATATGCTCTACACTTAGTTTATCTAATATGTATGACATGATCCCTCCTACCGCAGTACAATGGGGTAATACGAGTAATACATTTTCAACATCACTACTAAGGAGATGTCCTTGCAATTCATGCAAGAGATTTAATTTGTAATTTAACCTTCGCCCAGAGAGTGATTCCCAGCCTAGCTCCTCTAATAATAAATAATAATATATATACTAAGGGTTCAATTAATAGTTGTGGCAAACATAAAAAATAATAACATGCATACACTAATGGTTCAATTACTTAATTAATAGTTATGGCAAGCATAAATGTCTTAAAAAGTAAATATACCTTCAATCTGAGTAATCTTCAGGCAATGAACGATACATGTTGCACTAAAATTGTTTGGGTTCTCTATTATTTTTGTTACTTATTGTCGAGCAATTTCACATATTCTTGAGATAAATACATCGGGCGTACCACGGTGTTATTGATGGGAGCACTACTCTTCTTAATTTACATCAATGGCATTTATTTTCAACATGCCGCAAACACACCTACCTCCAACATCTCATTTCATCTCAATATTTCCTCCGTTCACTTTTTCTGACTTTCAGAAAATTTCGGATTAAATCTAGCAACTTCCTCTCCAGATCCACTCTATTTTTAGCTTAATCGTTCTTATTCCGCTTTGTCAAACTTGTTTTCACCATTCTCCTCTAATCTGACATTCAAAAACCTCCATCCTCTTTTTTCAAAGATCAGGTTTCTGATTTTTAAAGCGTTATGCTCCACTAGGAAGTCTTTGTTAGCCTTTTCTCTTTGTTTTCACTTAACTTACCTGTCTTACTAACGCCATTGGCCAACACAATTCCATCAATAATTTTTCTAATGCAAATACGCCCGCAGTCCTCCGTGATTCCTTGAAATAATTTAATCGTTCAAATCATTTTCAGTTAATTCTCTCCTGTTGTGATGTTTACCTTAGCCTTCGTACTATTTGAGAATATAATTCGGGTCTTGATTTTATTGATTTTGGTACACATGTAAATCGAAATAACTCGAACCACGTCATTTATTTGGGAGGAAATAATTTGAAAATGGACTCTGGAGGGTCAGGCACTTTGTAGTCATTTTTACCTTCAGTCTTTCGTGGAATTGAGGGATAGGAATTCAAAGAGCCACACGATACTCTGGTAACTATTACCTACTCTACAGATACAGCTATTCTAAAGTTGGTAAGTGGGTTATGCCTTAACTTGAGATTTTTAAATTTACGGAATAACTTGTTCTAATTTAGGATGGATTACCTTAATTTTCTATTGATATTATATCTTAGGGAAGTCAATGGTAACTTAATGGAATAACATTTAATTTTTCTCAACATCAGCAATGAACGATAAAAACCAGTTAAAAACTAAGGTAACCCATGAGTGGTGGTCTTCATTCTCCTTTCATAGTACCTATGAGATATGAATTGGGCTAAGCTAGGGATGCTCTTTTGAAAGTGGTTTGTTATACATGCATCTGCATTAACAGATATCAAAAATGAAACTTATGTATGAAAAATTAATTTGCAAACCGTAATAAATATTTCTGAATTTCACTCTCAAGTTGCATGGCCGTTGCTGAATTAATGTTTTCCATTTCTTGCTTTCAAGTCCTGCATGCCCTCTTTTATTATAGCGGCGGTTTATCATATTAGTGGTAGATGTTCATTTTTATTGTATCCTATTTTATAATCCTGGAACATTCTGTAAAAGGAAAAAGTTACCCTTTCTTAAACATTAGTTTTTCGTTTACATGTACAAGGTCTTCTTAAAAGTATTACGGCTTTTGTGTTTTTTCAAAAATTATTTATTTATTCATGAATACCTCTTTTGTCACCTTTAAAGAGATCCCCATTAGATAGTATACACTTGTGCCAAAGTTTTTTCCAAATCCGGGTGTTTGTTGCGAATTGCTTCGCGCAAATTGCGCATAGCTTTTAGGTAATATTCTTTATTTACCAATCTATCCTGTGGAAAGAACTAATGATGCACCTTAACCCTGCAATTGAAGGAAATTGGTAGTAGAACTTTCACATTCGACCGAACTTGGCGCGCTTTTTTCGGTCTTTGCTCATGCTGCAGCTTCCATTGGGATGATTTAACTTTAGTTTCCACGTCATAACTATAAACCCGTGATTCCTCACCAGTTATGACCCTCTAGAGCATATTTTGGTCGTCGCGGACAGAGTCCAACACCTCTTTAGCGATGTTAATGCGTTGCTGATTTTGGTAGAAATTGAGCAATTTTGGTACGAATTTCGCGGGGACCCGTGTCATGCCCAAATCATTGGTAAAAATGGAATGGCACGAGCCAATCGATATGTTTAGGTCCTCAGCAACTTCTCTTTCGGTGATTCGACGATTGGCGAATGATATTTTCTTCACTTCATCAATGTTTTCTTCGGTCGTTGACGTGCTCGGGCGTCCGGCACACTCTTCGTCGTTCACATCTTCTCGGCCCTCTGAGAACATTTTGTACCACCGATTAACGCTGCTTCGGTCCAAGGTAGCTTCTCCTTATGCCACAGTCAACATTCGGAATGCGTTCGCGCTCTTAATTTCGTTTTTCTCACAAAATTTGATACAGATTCTTTGATCCATTTTTTGGAACAGTCAAAAATCGGAGAGAAGCCAAAACACGCCCAAGCAAATCAGCTGTAAAAAATTAACTGAACAGTTAAAATGGTCTAAATTTTCAGCCCAAGGGAGAGACATAAGTACTAACATTACGCCACAAAAATCGAAAATCAAATATACGTAAACCGCGAAAATTCAAAATTTGCGATGCTTTTTGAACAGACCTCGTACATATACATATGTGTGTGTGTTGCCATACATGTCCTTTTCAGGGAATTTAATTGGATTTGTTGCCCTTTTTTCACTCTTCAAACACCCTCTCTTTCCTCGTGCCATACCCTTTCAATCTAGTGCTTTCACTTACTGCCAAACACCTTTTTGTTGAAGCAGGAGGTATTTATGTACATGTAGATGTAACGTACTCTCCATACCGTGAATGATTTAATATAAATTCTGTGAAAAGCGAAGGAAAACATAGCAATCTATTTTGAACTGATTCCTCCGCTCTTATATATCTTATCGCATAACTAGTATAATTAAGAATATGAGTGGAAAGGTAATATATATATTTACTAAATGTGTCAATGATGCGTTCATTATATTCCCGAATGTAATGGTAATTGACCGAAGTGGTAATTAACTTGGCATAATTAATCAACTAGACAGATAACTTTCATTATGGCCCATCTTATGCCAACTAATGAAGTATCTTTCCCGTTCGAGTAAATAGTTTTAGCTAATGAATAATTTCTTATCAAAGGCATTGATCTACTGATAAAAGTATCCAAAGTACCCAAAGGCATCTATTGATACAAGTATCCAAAATATTAGAGCAGCTAGGGTGGGAATCACTCACGGAGCAAAGGTTAAATTAAAGAGGGAAGCTCTTGCATAAATTGGAAGGAGGTCTCTTTAGCAGCGATGTTGAATGTGCATTATTAGCCCCATCGTACAACGGTAGGCGAGATCGCGCTAGTAAAATTAGAGAGCTTAAGTATAGAACAGATAGATTTAAGATGCCATTTTTCCCACAAACGATAGGGGATCGTAATAACATTGTTCGACCAAGGTAGGGTCATGCTCCGTACACATTGTAGTTACGGTACTTCTTTTAAAAATCCATAAAAAATAGTGAAAAAGCCTTCATTAACTTTTTATAACATCCAGATGCACTTCGGACAGAACAAAAGCTATAAAAGTGTATGAAGATTATCTGCATAGAGGTGAAATTTAGTGGTGAGCTCTATGGGATAATATGTATATATTTTATGGATATGGGAAATAGAAGAAAATTGAGGATTGGACCCAATACGTTTCCCTTATACAGCCAATGAGGATGTGAGGATGAGAAGGTAGGCTGATCATCGTCAGGGTCTTTGACGGTAGTTTGACGTCCAGCAAGGTATGGGCGAAGCCAGGTGATGGCCGGGTGCGAAAACTTCAGCTCCCTCATCCGCGATAGCAAAGGTGACATGATTAACGCTGCCAAAGGCCTTGCCCGAGTCAAACAGGACGAGAAGGGGGTATCTTTGCCAAGGGTGTCAATAGAGACCCGAATATCACCTGTTCCCTAAATTAAAGCTGACAGAGTGCTGTAATCTTAGCGGATTACGGGCACGGGGGGGCAGTGGATTGGGGAGGACGATTGCCACTTCCCCCCACTTCAACCCCCGGATACGCGCCTGATTATGTCTCCTGGAGGGCAGTGGCGCGCCTCGTGTTTGTTTAGTTGAAATTCGTATAACGCTCGGAATCATAAAAAGACATTACATTTTTTCACTCGTAATTTTTCCGTGCTTAGTGCCTCCCTCTTCACAGACACACACCGCCCTATTCTCCGAAAGAGTTATTAAAATGACGGCCATTATATTGGGGATAATTTGAGCCTTTTATTGCCTTAATTACTGAGAGTATACCGCTGACATTTTCATATTACGCTAATGTCTTTAACTCTATCATATTGCGAGGTGAGGATGAAAGGTTTAATTATAATTTTCATTTTGTTAATAGCTTTTTTTGTCCTTGTAACCTACAGAATTTATTTTCATTAATAGCAATGTCATTGCGAGGGACACATCTTACTGTTTGTATGTTTCGTAAACCGTCTTTGTGTCGAATGAGAGGTGAAATTCACCAAGTAGGGGAGTAGCGCATGCTTTTATTAACTCTTCTATTTATCGTATATGCTTGTACATGCCTAAGTACATCATCTTGACGAGATGTCTGCAGGGTAGACACTTCAAAATATTCCAATGACTGAAGCTCGTCACTGATTTCATGTATACTTTTCTGCACGTTTTTCTGTGCTGATTTTGCTCTTATGCCTCCACATACGGATGCTACTTACTTGTATCCGTTCGCGGGTATTAAAATTTGTTCCCCAGAACCGGCTGTCCCTCCCATCACTTGATACGCAACCATTTACCTATCTCTTAGTTCCTTTGAAACCACCCTCATACCGTCCGTCCTTTCCCTGACTCCCTTCTGAGAGTTCCGTGATGCGATCAAAACACCTCTCTCCCTCTCCATATCGCCATTCAAAGCATCGCCACCATACCATGTTAGAATTTCAGGTTTCTCTCATTGAGCGCGAATGGCCATGGGTTCCGTTCGAGGGGTGGTGGGACACACGCACACACACATATGGGATCGTCTTACACCCTTTTTAGAAAGTTAAACGCGTGGGATTCCATTGTGTAAACAGTATTGAAAGTGAACGGCTAGCTTTTTGTGTCTGTTCAAAGCAGATTTATAGAGAGCGAAGTGATCCTCTCCCACTCTCTCTTTCACCCCCACACTGGCGAACCTTTAGATTGCCCTTCAGATTATTTTCAAAAATTCAATTGCATTCACTGATCAACGTGTCAAAATTGAATTGATGCCATGAATTTCATAATTTTTTTGTTAAATCACATGGACATTTTTATAAGATTGTCTTTGTGTGTAAAATATTTGGTTTGTCTAATTTCTCTTGTCTCGGGTGACAATTGATAAATCTGTACTTTAAGTGCAGCGCTCAATCTGCGCCATTCTGAAGGGATAAGTCCCTGGAGGTAGGAGCTGAATGATCAACATTATCATCACCAACATCATTGGGATAAGGTGTTTTTTTGTTTTTTCATATAACTTTTAAGTTATTGCTAATTATGTATAATTTACAACTTTAGTATAAATGATGTTCAAAGAATTCAGACAATCAATGCAACGCACAATTACAGGCAATCTTTATCATATACCATAGTGATATGATCTTCATAACATACAATATTAGTATAAATTAAAAAAAATTATGCATGGAATACTCATTCTCGTCCTGCTAATCCAGTCAGTTCTAGCTTGACAGCAGGCGCCACCTAAACAAAAACGATAGCTTAAATTGTTGCAATTATAGCCCTACATATATTCTGTGTCAAGGTTTTTTCCAAACCCTAATCTATTCTGTGTAATAGCCTGTCTTTTATTTTCCCTTTCATATCATTTACTGTCTCTAATATTCTTAAATCTTTAGATATGTCACTAAAAATTAGAGGTACAGTAACCTCCAATTTTCTCCTACCTTGATTTCTATGAAATGTTTTTGTTACATACTCAATATTGTCCCTAAATGGTAATTCCTTTTTATTTAAATCAGGTATTTTATATTTGTCATAATAATAGTTTCCTTCTATGATGGCATATCAATACAGCTTGTCTACGGCAGAATTCCTAATTTTTGAAAGATATTTCTTCCATCTAGAATATTTGTATTTTTTGATCTAGCCTCTGAAATTTTCTCTAGGATTTTTTTCTGTTTATTTTATGGTATATCAAATTTTGTAGAACCAATAGATCCCTTGACGGTTATACCATACCTTAAAATACTCACAACCAGTGAAAATACACCCTTTTGATGGCATCCAAACTTCAAACTAGTACTGTAGTGAACTTCACGAAGAATGTAATTTAATTTGTAATTATGTGTTAAAATATGTTCCCCAAAGTGAATATTTTGATCAATGATTACACCCCAGCAATTACATTTATTTAATTGTTCCAGCATCGGGCAATTGCAGTTATTGGTGGGGTCATGTAGGCAGTAATTTGAATGAATCTGTAATCTGTAAATTTGTGTTAAAAGCATTTCAGTTAAGTTCTCACCAAATTTTTGTGAAATGATGTCAGTTATAAATGAAGCCGACTCGCAATTAATCTCTCTACCATTATTAATTTTAACTTCAGAGTTTAACTATAAAGGTTTTAGTGTGAAAACAAATTCATAAATTGCCTTTAAGAGAATAAAACAGTTTCTGGCGTCTTTCGGTGGAAGGTTTTCATATTGAACTTGGAAATAAACCACGTGGCTTTTCAACGTAGAAAAAAATTTTCAAACACTACCTAGGTTTTGTGATGCTGTTATACTATAAGGAAACCTAGGAAGTAAATAATTTTTTTTTCTATGCTGAAAAGCATAGTGGTTTAATTTCAAGTTCAATAAGTCTTTCAGAGAGATATTTATTCAGTGATTTATTCGCCAAACTTTCAGTGATAATGGTGTGCACTGTCATCTTTTCAATGCCACGATCATCACACATCACCACAATACGATCTGCAATCCTGCGCACACTTAACCGAAGGACTAAATTCAGTACTTCACGCACAGGTCAAGAAGAAATTGTTGGCGATAACCTTTATATATATATACAGCAATCAACTCGGGCTTAGTACTGGGTACTCTATTGTACCCAGTACTAAGCCCGACGGCGTGTGAAATTCACACATTAAGGTAGGGGGGCCAGTTCCTTTCCCTGTGCCGCTCATGATTTCCCAGGAAAATCTGGTGCCCGAAAAATCACATGGCTTGGGTGGAGTTGCAGGTGCCCAGGGTGCCTTGCCCGGGAATTGAACCCGGGACCCTCCGGTCAGCAGTCCAACGCTCTACCCCCTGGACTACCGCGATATACAATAATTTTTATTTAAACTTTTTATTTTACATTTTGCGGTAAACCCGAAATTCTGCAAATGTTTGTTAGATTTGGTTTTGCTGTGGTTTCTCAAACAATTGAAGTATTTGGGCAGGTTAACCGGAAAGAGTATTCCGCAAAGTAGTACGCGATGACAGTTTTTCACCTTTGGATTTGGTTATTTTGGAATGCCTCTCTTGTCGGATCCCAATGGCTGAACCAATACCATTGCACTTTCTAATATCTGGAATGTATTTAATATATTAAAATTCTAATAATTTGAGCCACTAAGTAACATAATAATAAACAACTTAAGTCGACCCTAGGCGTTTGCCTGAGAGGAAACTACCTTTAGCATGCATTTCCATCGCTTCAGCTCCTCAGATGCGTGTTCTCTTCTTTTACAGCCTGCCTCGCTCGATGTTTCTGATTTTTACCTTTTATCTCTTCTAGGTAATATGGAATTATAAAGAAACCACCGAGTTTAAGGTCAGGGTCATCGTAAACAGTGATTTAAAATTTTACGAGCGATCCGGTCGATCTCATGGAACATCCGAGAATACCTTTTACGTTCATGGAACGCAAATCAATTACGGCGCAGGAAATTATTTTTTCAGCCTTTTTCATGGAACAACTATTTATGAAGGAAAGTTCTTAATTAGATGGACTAATAATTCCAGGTTACTTACAATTTATCGAAAACATTTACCAATCGTATATATCATAAGGATGACGTGTTTACTGCGATTTGCCCTCTGGAATGTCATTTTCATACACGCAGAAATATAATTTACAGATAAATGAATGAACGAGTTATTTTTAGCCAATGCAAAAATATACCTTGTACATTTTTGAATAATGTTAAGCAACAGCAGAAACGTTTGGTAGTTTAACAGAATAAAATAATTAAATATAACGAGTTTACTTTGATTTCAATTGATTTAGTTTTTAATGATTCAGGTAAAATCAATATTTTGCATTCGTTCGTTTACAAGGAGAGTGCGACGCACGCTCTGAGGAGATGTTGAAGTGTATTTGTATCGAAAACGGAACAACCATTTTCTTCAGGTCCAATTTCTTCAAGCGTTCTCTGCATTCGGCCGATCGGCAGGAAATGTTCATGTCTGATTGAATAAATCTTATTCCTTCGATCTGTCTCCGCATGCGTGACATGGAGTGAGCTCAGTGTGGAATGGCTCAAAATTGCTTTTTAAGTGTTTTTTAAGAACCGACGAAAAAGAGGTCGTTACTGTTCGAATTGCTAGGAAAATATGAAAATTGGAAATATTTTTTTACCTACATATAGTATACCCGAGTAAAAAATAAAACGCAATCGCTCCTCTTTTAGGTGGCATAGAAATGCTCAAATATATTTCGTTTTGTATTTATTATCCCTATATTCTACCAGCACTGCACATTCTTTGTAAGAATACTCAATCCTTATGTCTGTAAATCGTGCCCGAGACACGAGAAGGGCTAACCTTTTTACTATCGTGGTTTAGAAACCTTGGCCAGGGTTACGACGATTTGGCTGGGGTGAAACATTGAGATAATTTAGCGTTTTTAAAAAAAGATGGTGTTTTTATCTAAGCTATAAGTAAATACTTATCATTGATGTACGAAACGTAAAATATGCATCTTGTTCGATATGTCTGATAATTTTTAAAGAACTACTACAGAAGAAAATACTATGTCGAAGGTAATTCTTTGGAACAGCGACTTTCTTACTTAATCTTAAGGTGCTATTTTAGATACTTTAGTCCCAGTTTCTGGCCACGAGTGCATTAGCTGAGCGTGATTGCCTCCAAATACGTCCGGGGAAATATTGGTCACAATGCTTTTCAGATTTTCTTCGCAAAATATCATTTGCGCCCGCGATCAAAGGGAAATCAGTGGTTAACTTTAATGACAGAGAGAAGATGCTCCTTTATCTGGTAAATTTAAGTATGAGTTTTAGTCGTACGTAAATATAGGTTAGTTTAAGTAAATTTAAGTCGTATGCCATGATGAACTACGATTGAGCATCGCCCAGGCAACCATAACTCACATATGTAATCGACGAAATTAAGAAAACATATTTCTATGAAATGTTGTCCTGGTGACCTTATCTTATCTGGCCGAAGAGTAAATATATATTGGCTGATTTATTCCCTCGCCACTTTCATACAGAATTGATGCTAAGTTCATATCCCAGATCTGATCTCCGCCTGTGTTACAAAATGTAGCATAAAATTGAAGGGGTTGACGTAGTGATACAATTGTAAAAATACCGGTTACAACGCGTAGGTTACATCATCAGTCATGGTGTCATCATACCTGATGTTGTGGTCCGTGTGTCGAAACCGGTGGTTGTATAATAATGTTTACCGGGGAAAAATACAGAGTTTTCCAATTTAGTGATGATAAATGATCACGAAGTTAAGCCTTAAACCATTGAATTCATTGTTTGACTTAGGAGTGTATTAGTTAATGAAAATCGAAACTAACTACATATAGATTGCAGTATCCAAAAAAATTATTTGAAACCTTTGTACCAAGAATGCGGTCAGTGCACTGCCCCCCGGGTCGCGCAAATCAAACCTCACAATGAAAGTTTATTCATTGAAAGTTATGCGTCTCCAATGCACAATACGGCCTGCACAATGTTATTTAAAAGTCAGAAAATCAAATACTCATTATAGATCGAAGGTTGCCAACCAGGTTAGCCCTATGAATGAATATATATATATATATATATATATATATATATATATATATATATATATATATATATATATATAAAATATCTTCGAAATGGAACGCTCTTCGGCGACGCACAAATATGTAAAAACAGAGATTTAGATTTTTAGAATATAGAAACACAAAGAAAGGACACTCACAATTTGTTATTTGACGTTTCGACAGCACGGCTGTCGTCTGAAGACGACAGCCGTGCTGTCGAAACGTCAAATAACAAATTGTGAGTGTCCTTTCTTTGTGTTTCTATATTCTAAAAATCTAAATATATATATATATATATATATATATATATATATATATATATATATATATATATATATTTACCCATGTTGCGATGGTTTTACTATCTATGAAGGGCAACTTGATCAACTTCTCATATCCACTCCCTGCAATTTTATGCCATTATTTGACGACAAGTTCAGACTATTCCATTTCTCATATCATGCGCAAGGCACAAGTCGAATGACTTGAGTTGAGATTTGCGCAACCAAGTAGCATGCTTATTACTGTGCTTCTTGAAAATGAGTGGAGAGACTAGAATCTCTCTCTCTTGCACGAAGAAGGGACCAGAAAGTTTCTCTCTGGAGGATAGATGGGATTAGGGGCTCCACGGTGTCTTTCCCTCCTAAAAGTCGAGGATGGATGCGAGCCAGGCGATCGGTCAAAATACGAATCGCAGTCCAGGCCCGTTGGAAGTGGAGAGAGGGAGCAGAGATTGTTAGGAAGGTCGACATTCTTGGGAGTGAGAATATGGATTCTGTGTGGAGTCGGAAGATAATTACGGGGGAAGGGTCGCCTTTTAGGGTCACTTGAATCTCAGCGATGTCATGGGGAAACGGCCAGATAGTATGTCCAAATGGGTACTAATTCATGGAGGGATGAAATGCTGTGGCAGGGCATTATTTTTTATTTATTTCTTCCTCTTCTCTTTTGTTTTCGAGAGATTTTTATACATTTATAAAATGCATGTCTTCATATGCATGTAGTTAACGTGAATTGGAAGAATTTCAGTTGTTAAATCGATCTGGTCTCCTGGCCCTAAACATTTAGGAGTTGGCATAAACCTTGTTGGAAGTAATTTTGGTTTATTCTGTCTTCATAATGTAGCTAGCGAACACGCATGATCACAATAGAAAATTCCTGACTGGGATCCAGACCATACCTGCTGATTTTTTCATGGGGAATTTTCGCTAACTGGCCTTCATGTTCGTTATTCCTTTATGAAACCATATTTATATTCTTTTGATTATTATTTTACTTATATATTCCATCATCACATCTTAATTATTATTGCATATATGGGAACCAGTGTCTTATTAAGGTGTATTGCTATTTTTTTGAGATATTAAGATATTTACTACCTTTGGACCTATTAAGGGAAACCTTAATTATTTCATAATATTTTTCTTGTATTTTCATTTTAACTGACGATACAACGTCCAGGTAACATAAATTCAACTGAGGCATTATAGTTTAGATTGTCCTGCTTTGTATGGATAAAGGCTTCATACCCTGGATATAGACAGAAAGTAACACATATTTTGAGTATTGACTCATTTTATTCCACAAAAATAAATGTGATTAGATGATTAGCTGTAAGTATACCAAAGAGCAATTGATAACGGTTGTTTAAAATTACCCTATGAAAAACCTATAATTTATTTCACCCTGGTATCATCTGTTTATTTTTCCTTCAGGAAAGTATTTAACGACATTAACGAATGGAAATATTAACCCCTCGAGAAATTAAAGCCAATAGGAGCAATTATTTTACCAACGCCCGGCGTGGTTTAACACGGAGAGGCTTGTGAATCTCGTTAATCAAAGCCTCGTAATAGAATCACAATGGAGAACCATGTTGCGCAAATGCTTATTTTGATTGGTAAACAGGAAAATATGATCCGAATACGTTACATTGATCAACATATGGTTTAATTCTGATTTTTAATTCTAACGTCTTTTGGTTTGGTAATTTTTATTCAATCTTGTTAGTGCTAAGATGCTTCTTTTAATTAAATGCACCGTTGCATAATATCCCTATATATTTTCATAGTCCGGGTGTTTAAATAGAATGAGAAAATTAAACTGACGCTGGAAAAAAATTACACTGCAAATGTATATTACCCACTAGCTCCTATTAAGTTACGATTAGTATAGGGAGGCAGATGCAATGAGTGAGATTAATGTGAGTGGTGATCTCATTACTGTGTGCGGTTGAAATTCTAGCCAGTTAACATCTAAATTATCACTTGTAGCAGTGAAGCCATTGATACACATGAATAACCCAGACAGCTAATTCGTAATACCGGCAAATACTCATTCCCGAGTCACCAATGAATGGTCAGTGTTGGAAATTCATCATTAGCCACTCATTAAACTGCTCGTCCTTTATTGAATTTCTTTTGAAACCCTCTTGAGATGTTGTAAATAATGTTAATGCCAACAACATGTGAAAATGCTAATTATTTACTTTCGATTTCATCAACAGATAAAGTAGAACACAATATAGACTCTACGTTATAACAGGTGATGCTTCCTCATTTCCTTATTTACTGCAAGATTTCCTCCGGTTCTCCGCAACCAAATTTGTAATGTGATTTTATTAATTATTACTAGTATATCAATATATTTGTTTATTCCTCATAGTGGACAAAAAACTTGGCTTGGCGGAGAAGCTTACCCGTTTAGACGATACCTAGATGTATGCCAGAGGGAGAAATGAAAATTACTCTTATTAATGTACACAGATACACCTTTAAGGTGAAAAGAAGGATAGCCTTGGCGAAGAAGGCATATGAAAATGAAAAGAATCTTTTAGGAAACAGACGCATGAAATTGGAAAGTAGAAAATCCTTTGCAAAAGCGTTTATTTGGCGTACATTATTATATGAATGCGAAACTTGGACATTGGAGGGGAGGGAAAAGGCTCGGGTGGAAGCAATGGAAATGTGGATTTGGAGAAGGATAACAAGAGAACACGGACAAGAAAAGAAACGTAGAAGTACTGGGAGAAATTAAAGATGAAAGAAATTTGATGAAAGAGATGGAGAAAAGGAAGATGGAATATGTCTGACATATTCTCAGACATGACAACTTCCCGGAAAATGGATGGGTAAATAATAGGAAAAAAAGGAAGAGGAAGACCAAGAAAGAAATTAATAGATGATATAAAAAGTACTATGACGGTTACAGCCTACAATGTACTGCAAAGAACGGCCATTCAGAGAGAACAAAGTCTGCAAAGACAAGGTTCCACCTTCAGAAGATGATGATGATGTCACCCATGCCAGATGCATTGAGAGGTAGGATCCAGTCGGGAGGTATCCTCGAAGTATTTACCCTGCAGCGAAGTGACCGCAAAGGATCTTGACTCTAGTGAGGCCAGTGAACAAATACATTGTTTAAACACCGCAATAAATACAGATCGATAGGGATGGACAATACTGAGAATATCAGGGATGTTAGCTAAAGTGGTTGGGCAGAGATTTAGGAATGTGGCCATCAGTATTGTTTTCCAAGAGAAGATGTGGATACGCATCATAATATAAAGCTACTTAATAAGGTCAAATTGAAGAGTGAAAATATGGAATTGCAAAAGAAATGTGGAACGGAAAGCTATAATTGAGACGAAATCGATGAAGTACCAGAGGGCACCGGAAAAACTTCTTCCTGAAGACGAGGGGTTGTCGGAGTATCTCAAAGAAATGATAAAGAAAGCCAGGAACGAAAGAATAACAGCAGTAATTAGGAGTGGCGAGGAAGGCGCGGTTTACAGATATTTGAAAACGTTAGAATAGATATTCGTACAGGCCTCAAATGGAACGATTGACGGTGGCAGGAAATGGGAGAATAAACACAGACCTAGGAAGCTGGAAATCAATATGAATTATTCGGCGGGTAAATCATAAATTAAAGCCGGAGATGAAAGATAAGAACAAAATGTAGCATACGTACCTGTATCGTTTGCATCATAGATCGCGCATCTGTTCCATATCGATGTAGATTTTAGACTAATAAGTTTAGACATGGAGTAAGCTAAGATATCGATGAGGCTAACATAGGAACTGACTTGCTTGACCAAGAGAAGTAAGGAATCAAAAGAAATAATAAGTAAAAAGCAATCTTATGTATGTAAGGACTAAAGACGAGACTAACTTTGTTTCTCGGTAAACTTTTGTAAGCTCTAATAGATAGGAAAATAGTTGATTGGAAGCTTTAGAGGTGTGGATATGGAGAGGAATAGAAAAAAATGAACGGAAACGAAAACATCCGAAGGAATAGACATGTTAGGGGAAGAGAGGTCATTGGGAGAAATTTGAAGACATGGAAGGAATACAAACAGGGTCTAATATGGAAGTAATGCTTTTTTTGTGATGCGAATATCTATTGCAGCGTAGTAAACCGGCCGGAAAATGTGGTGGGGGGTCTGTCTTTTCAACGTAGCCGGTTGCTAGTTTGCTTTGAGCAGTCTGAGCGGAAAGATGTGCCTCCATATGGAGTGTGTTTTTTGTTTGTAACCAGCGTGATGGGCCTTTCGCTTGGACAGCGATACGCTGTCAAGTTTTGCGTACTTGGAAAGAATGCAACCGAAACATTCTAGATGTTTCAAGAGGCCTTCAAGGGCGACTGAATTCCAAGGTCACTGTCCGGTGGGTGGCGGCACAAGGCGTTCAAGGAGGGCCGGGCGGTCGCTTACGATCCCCGTACTGGACGCCCAACAACGACCAGAACCGACGAATGCGTGGATCGTGCGTGCGAAGTGGGCGTTAGTTCCGGTCGTCGATTGAGCATCCCACAAATTGCTGACACCCTATACATGTCTCTATTTGCGGTACATGGGATAGTGACCGATGATCTGGAAATGCACAAGGTCTGCGGGAAGCTTGTGCCGAAAGTGTTGTCGGAAGACCAGAAGGAAGACCAATGGTTATTCTCAGTGTATATAAAAACTACCTTAATGTTTACATCAATGCCAATAGTAATAGTTTGTTAAGGTTATGGCATGGATTCCTAAATTCTTCTCATTAGCGCCCTAAAAACATAGATTTATTTATTTATTACGCATAGTACCCAGGTGAATAACTTATTTTTTGATGGAATCTGCTTCATCCAGGGCAATATATATTTAGCTGCTCAAGTGTTGCTAGATAAGAGGAATTAACTCTCGAGGCAAATTTTGAGGAATAATTCTTTTTATGGGAGGTGAAATCTTTGGAGAAATTCATGTCAAAATTGAATCAAAAGAAACGCGGTCAAAAAATTGGGGGAAATGCATTATAGAATTTGGCACACGGACTTTTAAATTTAATATTTCTTTCTACAAGAGATTTTCTTTCAAAATACTACCGTTGAAATGTGTTCTTAAATAATTTTTTCTGTCAATTGGCTGAGACTAGTTTATTTTTATAATTTTGATATAAGATCTACCCTTGAATTGAAGACATTCTGAGATATATATTATGGATCTCACTTTATAAATAATTGCCTTTTATATCCATGCCACATAAGCTGCCTTCAAGTTTTCCTTCGGTTTTCTCAGTACTTTGAACATAATAACGAGCAGGGAGGAAGGTATTTTATTGAAAAGCGTATTTTAAATTGTGGGTGTTCTAGTTTTAAAACTCGGATAATGTAAAATCGACTTTAATTGCGGGTATGAAATGAGGATTGGGCAGAAATATCTTCGCAGGAAATATTAATTTACAATATTCTTGTCCCCAGGGAAGTTTTCCCCATATTTTTATGCCATATCCGACATTTCTGAGGCTTAATTGAACTTTTTTTTGGCATTTTCATGAGCGAAAGTAGATATTACGCTGCTAAACTTTACGGACCCCTGAATTCTCATAAAGGGGGATTGTGTCGAGGAGGGAAAAGTTTTGAGCCTGGGTTTCTGTTCTCCTGGGAGTTTAGTCCTGTTGGATATTGGATAAACGCACTCCATTTTCGATATTAAAAGACCGGACATGTGGTTCAGTTAGTGATTAAAGGCATTTGTGACCTCCTGAAATTGGAGCGTATATTACTCTACTGTCTATCAGTGCTAGAATTGTTCATAGTGAATGGCGATTTATATATATATATATATATATATATATATATATATATATATATATATATATATATATATATATATATATATATATATATATATATATATATATGTGTGTGTGTGTGTGTGTGTGTGTGTGTATTTATTTAAAAATATTTTGTTTTGTAGTATTAGTGTGAGTGAACCATTTACCACTGCGTGATATGTTCCTCCCGCGGAAATTATCTGTACGGATTGTTGTCCTTAAAAACGAATTACTGCTGCTTTTAGTTCTAAGAGAAAACTTCCACAAGCTATTAACAGTGTGGCACTACCATCGAGCCTTGTTCAGGAAACCGTTCATCACTTTTACTTAATTATTGCAATATGGTGTCTGCTCTTACGTTTCAAGGACATCGTTAACTGGGCAAAAGCAAATATAAGAAGTCGTTCAAAATTGATCAATCAGTAAAATTTGTACAAATTAAGTTCGAAATTATTTTCTCGTTTGATAGATATTGTTGGGCAGTGAAAAGTGCAAGAGCAGATGCCTATTTCAAGTAATTGAATGTTTCTGCATGTTGATTCATGCCAAATGCTGTTATCTTGGATTAAACTTACTGCGAGAGAGGGATTTTAGAGAGATGCTTCTCATGGCTGCTCCCTAGAAAAAAATAGATAAAAATTCACTTTGGAAATTTACCAGTTCCAAGATTATGGATAGATGCCTTTGATTTGTTGTAGATTTGTGATTGATGTAGATTTGACTTACACATTTTTCATGGATATCTTGTTGATAAATAGTAGCCACTGAAACAATTGCAAATTCTAACGTATTTTCGATAAAAATAATGACTAATATATATTTGGTTATACCTAAAAAGTGCAACTTATTAATTACAATTATCTGATTGGTTGTGGTTGACACTGACGTGAGCGGCTAAGCTTCCTACTGACGTGATCTAAGCATGCGTATTTGCACACGCGAAAACATTTAATAATTTCTTCGCCACGTTACCAAGGAAATGAGAGGTCAAATATTCTTTTCTTCATCAAATACAATGCGGAATTTTTTTCAAATAATTCTAGCTAGCAACAGTTGTCCTATTTTGGACAACAGAATTAATTTCTTTCACCAAATGTGAGAGTGAAGTATTTGCCGAATTAGTAAAGGCAAAAGTTCGTTAACCTCCGCTTCATTGTCGGTATATTTACCTTGGAAATTCCAAAGCTTTGACGTGAAAACCACTGTGCGCCCCTTTTCTGCGCGTGGTTGCCAAATCTCTATCCCAATCATCCCCACGCTGGCATTCGTTTATTATACGCTCGGCAAAGGATAAGCACAAAAGGGTTACCTGCGCAAGGGTTACACAAATGGCAATCAGGAAAATGTCGGCAAATGTTGACCTTTCTTCAATCCTGAGGACGTCAATTAGAGTCTGGTATCAATAGTCACAGACATAGTAGTGACCTGTAGGGCAAGAGAAAGAAATCAGAGAACAGTGGTCTTCAGAAATGGGATTGATCATTTTCACCATGTATGTATCCCATGAAAAATGAAATAACTCGAAGGATTTGAATGGAAATAATGTAATGAATGAAGCAGTTGGCGGTTGTGAAGCGAGTCGTGGGTTGGGTTTCTTTGGCTTAGGCCCCAGAGGATTGGGACGGCTAGCGTGGGGAGGGAAGGAAGGGGTGTCAAATCAGACCCCTCATTCTTCCTCACTTCAATGTTTTCTCTCCACTTTCCCCCATTCATCCTCTTCCCTCTCTTTCTACCTTTCGTTCTCGTTCCCTTCCTCTCCTCTCGAACTTCTTCCCCACCTCCCAATTCTCCCTCTTTTTTCCCTCTCCTTCCCATCATTCGCTCCTCCATCGACCCGGGATTTGTTTTTCTGCTTTATTTGTGCTCCAATGCCATTTTAATTGAGTACACTTCATCTATTTAATGGAGTGATATCGGTTTGCTCTGGATTTCACCGCCATGAAGTTTCCTCGTTCCCGACCGAGTTTATTTCTTCCCCCTCCCCCCAAAGTAAACTCTTTACTACATTTACTTTTTTTCCTTCTTTGTTTTGGATGGAAATTTATTTTTTTGCTTGGGCAGCGTCTATATGCGGAGCATGGAATGTTGACACAAGTATTCATGTGAATTTTAGGATTCTGGGAACAAAATTAGGATAAATCAAATTGGCACTCTGAATGATCACCGAATACCACCCCAAAGTGAGCGATCGGTTAAGATCCTTTGGGGATTGACAGATTATTGCGAGGAATTTTCAGGGCTGAAAAAAAAAGAATTGACACATCCGGGATTCAAAATCGACTCCAACGGTTCCGCTTAGAATATTTTAGACAGCTATTCTAAGGAATCGTCCGAGTCATTTGTGAATTTTGAAAGAATTTCAAAGGAATACGATGTTCTGACGGAAAAAATGGGAAATGTAGTTTTCGATATCTTTCAATATACTTACACTTGGATCGCTAATTCTACACTATGCAATGACTCAATAAGGTCAAAAATGATTTCTTAAGAAGTTTCAACTTTCTTCTTTCGATTAAATTAAAATTAATCTCAATATTAGACTCGAGTCTTTATACAAGTGCGACCAAAAGTGACACCCATTGTGCAGTACAATGTTACGGACTCGGTTGAACATTGCTTTTTTGCGTCTGTGTTTCCCATAGTGGTTAAGGTTGGAGCAACAGGGATTGGGATCAACTTTAGTGGATAAAATGTGGTACGAAAGAAATTTTAACATAACAACGCTCCACGAAACACGATCAAGGTGACGTTTTAAGTGAAATTAGGCCTCAGGCTCTGAAAAAAATTTTCGTTGTGAAAAACTATCATCAATAGGCGAGGGAAATAAGATGGATACAAGAAAACTCGTAGATATCTGCAATTGCGAGGCAGCTGGAAATTAGGCATGCAGAGCTGATAAGACTTGTGTAATTTAGGAAAGGAAAACACAAATTTTAGTTTATAACGTGGAGACGTCAGTCTTTGGAGTTACTTTGTCTCTGCGTTGCACTGATTCTATCTCTCCGCTGTTGCTCGCTAGGATTCTGGGAGTTCAGCTTGAAACTCGGTGCATAGCCTTTTGTGATGACATAATGAGGGAGGAGAAATAAGATTTAATCAGGGCAAAGCTATTCAGAAAATCAAATAAGGATTTTATGCTCTATGACACCCAGATGCTGAAAATATATCTAAGTTACCCAAGAGAGAGGAAAATGTGTGTAATGACATACGAGATGTTGCAGGCATCGGTACTTCTGGCTTCATTTGAAGCCGAGGAAATTACGGATATTTCGTTTATGTGTGCCATATTATGCGTAAAGTTTTGATGCATTTATATAGTAGTCTGAGCTAATTTACTGCCCGGTACATAAGAGGCATTATTTTAATGTGCTATCGGGTTGAAAATTAAAATACGAGATGTAGCCATATTTTATTTATGGTAGTGAATTGGAAGGTAATTATCACTATTCGTCATATTTTACATAGTGTCTCGATTTGTGATATCCAGCCAATTTCAATAAAATAACTTTTCATCAATTTCACAAACCAAATTAATGACATGCTGGAGCTTTGATTGGTTCTCATAAGTAGAATCCGTGGAATCGTATTGAGGGTAAATTGATTCCGTTTGTGTCAAAAAGGTTGTACTGCTTTCTGAAGTTTTAAACTATCCTACTTCTTGTAATTATGAACGATACACAGGTGATGAGGCTATAAAATGATTCTTTCGTCATGGATATATTGTGTGAAACAAGGGTTCTCAAATGTTGCAAAACTCTAGCAGCAATTCAAGAAATGCACCGTAGAAGGCACTCCACATATCTGTTGAAATAGTTATAATCAACATCCCGTAGAGTGTGTACGAAACCTATTACTCAAATGGCTAATATATAAATTCAATTTACTTTCATAACATCGTTCTATTTAAAAATTTCATCAAAAGACTTCAAAATAAAAAAAGCTCTCTCTTTATAATTTGTTTAAAACAACTTTTCACCTAATAGTCGTTGACTGACTGTGTGAGATTAAATTTATTTTAATACAAGTTTTATAACCTCGAATTTATTTGGGATCGGTTCATAAAAGTACACCTACATATTTCATCACCATGCGCCTGAAAACAAGCCGAAGAACGCTTTACTGGTTGTGCGATATTCCGGCCCAGTCCAAGGCGTGTATCCTTGTTCACCTATAACATTGCGTAACTATTGATTAGGATGTGGTGTGGCGAACTGTATTTTAGTTAATCATTCCTATATAAAATAAGAAGATCAATTTCAATTTTTACGATCAAAATACTATAGAGGTCAACATTAGTAATAAGTTTAAAAATTGTAACTATAATATAAAAATTTAAAACTGACCAATATAAATTCTTCAGTGTCAGAAATCATTGATAGATTTTCATCTAGCGTCAGTATACACGTGCCGTTATTCCACACCGGCCATATTGCGCGTAATTTCTATCTAAAAAAATGGAGGGAATATTTGTCATATTTGCTCCAATCTCAGATTTGGGACCCATGGGACCGTGACAAAGTTCCAGGGACTCAAGCTTGACCCGAGTGAAATCACTCACTCAATCAATCAATCCCGTATTTTCCTTTCTCCACTGCGATCCCTATTCCTCCTGCTTTCCTCTCTCCCTCCCCTTTGTCCTTCACCCATTCACCGAACCGCCAAATCCCCGTTCCTTCCGCCGTCGTGTTCCTTTCAGATAAGTTGATATTGACGCAGGCCTCATGCTTTACGCGGGTGGGAGGGGGCGGGCGACCGGATGGGAGAGAGGGATCCGGCGACTCTAGGGTCGGCGAGAGAAGAGGGAGGGTTTTCTGGAGGAAAAAGCACGGGACCCCCGGAGTATATGGAAGGGTGGGTGCAAAACGACGCTGCCTTCAGCCGTGATCCGAGCAATCCCTGTGCTCGACGGTGCGTTAAACAGTTCTCCAAGTCCTTATCGTTTCCTTTGGCAGGGTGCGGGATATTGTCAGTGGTCGGATGATTTCCCAGGAAGCCATGAGCTCCAGAGGGTTTCCCAGGCGCGCGCTCACCACTCCAACTGTGTGCGCCGCGCGGGTTTATTAAATCCAGTCCTCCAGCGTGCGGTCGCTCAACTCTCGTCGCAGCTTGAATGAATGCAATATTATCGTGAAAATGCACACTACACCACCTGAGAAAATCTGCGGCGAAACGAGTTTGATTTCTGGTCGCCGTTGGTATTAATCAAATCCTAAGACGTGCTTTGAATGTTTAAAAAATATATCATAGCAGTTGGGTGCATAGTTTAGGCCAGACGACTCCGTAAGGAATTAACTCGAAAGTTCTTGCTTTACATTGCGTGAGGTAGATCGCAAATTTCAGCCGGAGTTGGCATTCAATAGACTTTGTGTTGTCGTCTTAGTTCGGAACATATGGGGTTGTTGCATTTTTGACTTCAATCTTACGGTTAAGGTATCTTTGCGGTAGGCAAACTTGACTTATCACTATTGCATTTGAAAGCCTCGTCTCACACGACACAACGCTAAATCCTACCATACAATAAAGCCATTGGGTGTGGCGAATAGTGGAAAAGGTGGGATGGGCTGAATGGAAGACAAATAAGAAAGGACTTGATGTGTTAGGAGAGGAGTGAGAGGGATTTTGGTAGAAATTCAGAGAAAGTTGCTGAGGAGTATGCAAAAAATTTCGTTTGGTGATTAAAAATGTCATAGGGGCGAAATTGTTGTGGTGGAAACATATGGAGGATGAGAAGGATGGACATTTTAGTGGGAATGAAGGGATGCAGAAAGTACTTCGATTTAAATTTATTTGTTAATCGAGTTTAGGATCCAACCACAAAATGGCATAAGTAACTATGCCAAATTTCTAATATTTTTCTCCAGATTTTGTCATTCTTAATCTATAAGGACATATTTGTGGAAAGCGTGAATCTTCTTGAAAATTTATTTTTTTGTGGGTTTGAACTCATTTATGGCCAATTTTAAATACGGTGAGATGATTCGGTCGGATTTCAAAATCTAATTAAATCTATATACACGAATTTGACTGTTTCAATTGTTTATCGGATGGTATTTAAAGTGTATTATTGAGCGAGTCCTGCACATTCCTGGCTCCAATTCTTTTTGCATCCATGATTATTTCCAATATTCAAATATCTATCAACTTTGACCATTTCAAGGGATTTTTTTGCATCAAGAGTGGCATGCCTCGTGGCAAACCTCGAGTGGTAAGGGGTGTCTTTTGCAGCGAACTTCACTCTTAACAATCAATGCAAAACTTTACTCAGTCATTTTGTGCTGCTGAATAATCCACGAAAATTCAGTACAGAAAAGTCATGTCGGCATGAGCTAGAAAATGTGAAAGTCAAATGTCAAGAAGTATGATTCCCGGATGTCCAAGAATTGCAATTTTTAAAAATTCAGTGTGTATTGGAAGTTTTTAAGCCAGTTTTTCCACGCAATCCAACGGTCAGTTAAATCCAAAGACTTCAATTCATATCTCATTTGATACAATAATATTAGAAAAAAATAGTTATGTGTGCAAAATTGAATTCGATGTTTTGAGAATTTATTTGCCATCATATCTTCGGTGTCGTTACGTTAATTCAGAGAGCCCATTCCACTGAAAAATGGTATCGATGTGCTGAAATCTGAATTGTTAAAATGTGTTGTATTCAGCTGAAATATTTTACCTTTAAAGAAGGTGAACCAAAGTTGTGTTTAAAGAAAATTTCCTTCGAAAAAATTTTTTCCAAATTTATTCTAATTCCAAAATATTTAAAATTTGTTAGATGCCACTGTGCCCAATGTTGTAGCGAGTAGCAAGATATACCCTTTGATCGAAATCCTCTATACTATACTATCAAGAGAGGATCCTTAGATTTTCTATTTAACCCTCACAGTTATCAAATGGAAGGGGAGGAATCAGAAAAAAACTTACCGGAGAGCGTACCTGAAGTTGTGCAGAAATATGCGGAAACCGGTCGAACTTAAATAAAGTTTGTTGGAATGTACAAAGTTTTTTCTCATTCCTCAGGATACAATTTTCAAGTTTTTGAGCCTCATACAGTCGAATTGATCAAGTGGAAGATTTATTTCAACTAACAACAGAGCTACCCTCGTAGCTAAGCCCTATGGCGTGTGAAATATGCAAAGTTATCAAGAGGCCTGATCCTTTCCCTGTGCCATCTGCGATTTGCCGCAAAACTTGCTACTCCGGAAATCGCAACTTTTGCCCTTATGATGCTTTGAGGCATCACCCATAGATATTTATATTCCTAGGACTTTTTGGTTCGCCCCCCAGCGCTCCTTCAACTAACTAATTATGCCTCCAATCTACCAAGAAAGAAAATACAATTTACGTAAAATTCATGTTTGCGGCGAATCATTCTTTTTAAAGCCAGCTAGCCGTGTTATAGAATTTCTTTACAGGCAATCTACCGGTTAGGATAAGTTTTTGAATGGACACAAACTACAAAATAATTCTTTTGTTTGTCTTATAACAAAACGCTACCCAATGCCCACTATCCAAACCTAAAAAAAAGCCCTTCTTGATCTCCGTACACTTATCTCCTCCGAATGAAGTCCATCCGAATATGCGTATCTACGACGGATGGAGCGTGATTGTTTCGAAGGAGAGACAAGATATGGGGTGGTCATGTGACGTTGAAAAACTAATAGTATCTTCATGCTGATACTTTACTCATGTTGTGCTTACGGATGAAAAGAAAAAAATGTGAAATGATGAGCTATTGTCCTTTTACTAGCTAGTTATTTCTACGCAAAACCATGAAAATGATACTAAATCAAGTAAGAGTGTATGACTTTGCAAAGCTTTAGCCAAAGTGATCGTTAGTAGGCTCCTGCATTTCTCTCTCTTTTGCGTTATACAGTGCCTCAAATAGATATTAATTTTGATATACATTGCATCTATATTATGATCAACAGTTTCACTTTTAATGACGGAGTGATACTTAAAAACTCTTTGAAAAGAGTTTTTTTTGCGCCATCATCGCATTCAAAATGTTTTTCGGAGCGTTTTCCTGAAGAATGTTTCATCGAGAACTTTTAGTAGTCGCTGGTTTATGTCAGAAAAATTACCAGCGATTTTCAAAGTAGCGGATCATATGGATATTGAAAAACTAATGTGCCAAAAAATATCTGAAGACTGAAAGTAAATAACAGATGTTAAGGAAATAGCAAAAACAAAGCAGAAAATGAAATATAATGATGAATGCCTCAAGGAAAATTCGGGAGAAACAGAATTAACGATTAAAGACTTGGATGACGTACTGACATTCAACATAATGTAATCAGTTTAATGCACTCTTATGCTAAAGCAATAAACCATAAAGTATGCAAATATATACATATATAAATAAATAAATAACCATAAACCATAAACACAGTAATCAACCCGAAGGTCGGTTTAGTAGGTGATGGTAGAGATCACCCAGTACTAAGCCCTATACGGCGTGTGAAAATTCACACATCAGGGTAGGGGGGCCAGTTCCTTTCCCTGTGCCGGTTATGGTTTCCCAGGAAGATCTGGTACCCGAAAAATCACTTAAGCTTGGGTGGAGCTGCAGGTGCCCAGAGTGTCTTGCCCGGGAATCGAACCCGGGACCCTCTGGTCAGCAGCCCAACGGTCTACCCACTGGACTACCGCGATCCACAAATAAATAAATAAATAAATAAATAAATAAATAAATAAATAAATAAATAAATAAATAAATAAATAAATAAATAAATAAATATATATATATATATATATATATATATATATATATATATATATATATATATATATTATTAGGTAATCTACCGGTTAAGGTATGTTTTTGGATGGACACAGCTACTAAATAAATATTTTGTGACTCCTAACAAAACACAAAATCCAGCATCCTACTCTATATCAGGTCCCTCTTCATCTCTGAGCACTTTCTTCCTCCCTTCATCCCGTCCAACATCCCTATCCTGTTCCTTCCCATTCTTCGTTTGTCCAACATACTCCCCTCAATTAGAGTCTTCAACATCCCTATATAAATATAAATATATATATATATATATATATATATATATATATTATTATTAGGTAATCTACCGGTTAAGGTATGTTTTTGGATGGACACAGCTACTAAATAAATATTTTGTGACTCCTAACAAAACACAAAATCCAGCATCCTACTCTATATCAGGTCCCTCTTCATCTCTGAGCACTTTCTTCCTCCCTTCATCCCGTCCAACATCCCTATCCTGTTCCTTCCCATTCTTCGTTTGTCCAACATACTCCCCTCAATTAGAGTCTTCAACATCCCTATATAAATATAAATATATATATATATATATATATATATATATATATTAGTTTGATATCCCACGCAGCTAAAGTTGTTCTCAGGATCATAAACAAAAGGATAGAGAGTAGGGCAAATGATTACTTAGGGGATGATCAGTTTGGGTTTAGGAAGGGGAGAGGTACTCGTGATGCCATTGCAGTAATGAGATTATTAATCGAGAGGAATATAGAACACAACCAGGAGGTATTTGCCTGTTTCGTAGATTTCGAAAAACCTTTGATAGAGTGAACTGGGAAAAACTAATGAGTATATTGCAGAAAATAGGAATAGATTGGAGGGTAAGGAGGCTAATCAGCAACCTGTACATGTCTCAGACTGCTCGGGTGCGAGTGAGAAAGGGGAGTGCAGATGGGATGTGTTAGGAAGGGGTGTAAGGCAGGGTTGCCCATTATCCCCGTTGCTGTTCAACCTGTATGCAGAGGAAATGATCAAAGAGGCATGGGAAGAACTCGAGGTAGGAATGAAAGTGGGCGGGGAATTCGTAAAATCAGTTAGGTTTGCTGATGACCAAGCTTTAGTTTGTCAGTCAGCCAAGGGGCTGCAAGCATTGCTGAGTGAATTGGAAATTCAGTGCGACAGGTATGGGATGAGAATCAATATTAATAAAACAAAGGTTATGCGATTTTCTAGAAAGAAAAAGGCCAAGCTTAACATTAAAATAGGAGGGCAAAAACTAGAGCAGGTAGAACAGTTTACGTATCTCGGTAGTGTTTTGGACCAACACGGTCAAAGTAGTAGGGACGTAAGGAGAAGAATTGCGCTAGGCAAAGAGGCTTTCACAAGGAGGAGGGAGTTGATGACAGGGACTTTGAGTAAGGATGTTAAGAAAAGACTCGTAAAAACTTTGATATGGAGCGTAGCTATGTACGGCGCGGAAACGTGGTCATTGAAGCAGGAGGATAGGCGCAGATTGGAGGCTTTTGAAATGTGGGTGTGGAGAAGAATGGAGAAGGTGAAATGGACAGAGAAGAAAACAAATGAGGAAGTACTTGGTATGGTGGGCGAAGAGAGGGGTTTGTTGGGAGGAATCCTATGGAGGCAGGAAAAGTGGATGAAGGGGGTGTTGACCGGCAGTGGGATGTTGAAGACTGTGATAGAGGGTAGAATGTTGGGCAAAAGAGGAAATGGAAGGAACAGGATAGGGATGTTGGACGGGATGAAGGGAGGAAGAAAGTACTCAGAGATGAAGAGGGACCTGATATAGAGTAGGATGATGGATTTTGTGTTTTGTTAGGAGTAATAAAATATCTGTTTGGTGGTTAGTTGTGTCCATCCAAAAACCTACCTTAACCGGTAGATTACCTTAAAAAAAAATATATATATATATATATATATAAAGAATTAGTTTAAATAAATCATAGATATGAAGTAATAAGCAAGTTTATATCAAAATCAAAAGAATTTTAGAAAAGGTTGAATATGATGTTACTACACTCGAGAAATCTTTGCTAAATAGAAAGAATAGAGATAAATAAGCGTAAGTAATTAAAGCATAAAAGAAAAAGCATTATGAACGAGCTATTGGTAACAAGAAAAAAAACTTCAGAAGTATGTGGGAAACGCTCAAATCGAAAGTTTGCAATAAAGTAGGCAACAAAAAATGACTGATAACAAAATAGTATTCAATTCATTGATAAAATCATTATAAGCACTAATTAGAATAAATAATTTAAATGATAATATTCATAACATGCCAAATGCAAATAAAATTCGATTCTGTGAGTTCATACTCGTCACTTATGATGACATAATACAGTTCATATTTTATTATTTGAAAATCGCGAGGCAAGCCCAGATGATATTAAATCCAAATATAACATTCATTTCAATCATTGGTCATTCGAAAATTGATAATCAATTGAAGAGAATTGCAATATAATAACATGCATCATAAATTAATCCTTGCCAACCGATAAAATAATTTATGAATGGAAAATATCAACTAGAATGCGTGACTCAAATTTTTAAAATCTCTATAAATATGAATTACACCAACCGGCCAATTTGCCACCAATGTTGGAAAGACATAGTAATTTGGACCATCGACAACTTCATAATCGTGCCAAGTTTAATAATTTTCGAGGTATGTCCAGAAGGTAACGCAATATTTGGAGAAAACCTATATCTATTGTATTTACCCTATTTTATTTGAAATTTGGGCATTGATTTTTCCAATAGCATTTCAAATTGAGTAGTTTCTGGCCTGATAAGGTGGGATTCAAGAATAATAAAGAACAGATAGTAACAACTTACCAATAGAAAAATTTAAATTAAAGTAAGGTTTCATGTGTGATTAAACTTTTCTAGTGGAAACTTGTTACTATCTCTTCTTCATTTACATTTTAAATGTTCCAAGCAATTTGAAAGAGGGCGTATGGTATTATAGTAAGCCACTCATTGAGTATAGTTATGAAAAGTTAATTCAATCAGTGTTTTGATGGATTATATTGAAATAATTAAAAACGATTTTCATAATTGAATATTGCCATTTAGATTTTACATGCGACATAAAATTACTGAAACCGTTCATATTCCTTACTAACACCCAAGAGTTCCCCACTCAATGCAAAAATCATTTAGTAGTTTAGTGGCCAATGAAATGACTTGAGAATAATTATGCATAGAAAAATAATATCTGTAGATAGAAACTGGATTTAAGTTCTTCTATGAACTTGTCTAGTAAAAACCTAAATATCTAATGAAAAAGCCCACTCAATTGTCAATTATATGTGAAAATAAATTGACGTATGTCTTCATTGAAGAAAATACTGTAACTTATGACTGATTTGAAAACTACAGAAAGTCTTTGTTAAAGGAATTTATGGTCCTTAAGACTTGTATTTCAAATGAAACACATTAAAAAACCCATAGAATTTCCCCGGAAAATCCTTTAAAAGGTATGCTACAATTTTCCTATAATCAGTACTTGATTGCGTTTTCACTCTGATGAAAACCTCTGATAATTCCTGATGAGGATTGCTGAAATATTGTTTCATGAGCTCTATAACTGTGAAAACTCCATTAGTGCACAATAAATGGCTCATTTGAGTCAATGGAAATATACCAATTTAATCAATGTTAGAATTTAATGAGCAACCGTACAGTCAAGTATAGCAAATCACTTCTTCAGTTTACATAAACTTTAACCTATTTATTATTCCAGTGACCCACGGTGAAGATCAGAATAGGAAAGGGTTATTTCTTCAATAACCCCTGATAATGCGGTGTAATGCGATTACATTGAGATGAGTTGTGTCGCACGCTCTTTGGGCGGCATTTATGAAGAAGATACTCTAGAGGGATTTTTCCAGAATCCAAAAATTTGAAGACTAGATATGAAAACCATATCTTTAAGATTGAGTAAGTACATGCATTTAAAAAAATGATTAACCCTTTATCATTAATTATTTGTCAAATGAATATATTAATCCATTGGTGCCCAGCCTACTGGTCTAGTGGCTCCATGATCTGATCCTGCATGACAACTCATACCCACATATTTGCTAAAAAAATGTGCATGTGATAAGATTTATCATTAGAGGATCGCATTATGTTTAATTACCAAGCAAAATTAAGCGCAAATACACAAATTAAAAGTAAGCTTATGGAAATTAAGTCACAGTCTTCGTTCTTTGGGTGTGCTGGGCTTGAGAGTGATTGGATTTTGAGCTTGCAGAGTGATTGGATACACAAAAATTTCCATTTCTCCGACCATCCGTTGATCACTGATCACTTCGTCACCCCTCAGCCTTAATTGATTATTTTCAATGATTTGACATAATCCTCATTCAATTACACTGATTCTTGCTGTGATGAACATTTTGTTGTACCTCCACTTTATAAGGTAAGTTCACGTTTACTGTTGATTATCATTGGCGGTACGCAAACAATGGCCAAATCAGAAAATGATTAACATTCTAGTATTGATCGTTTTTCTTCGAATCAGGTTTTTTTACGTCGGTGAAGCGAACGTCCACGATGTGGTTGAAAGTTCGTCCTCTCTCCTCCCAGAGAGAGAAATTAGTTGAATTTAATTTCATTCCAATAGAGGGGGAGTCGTTAAATATTTATCATTTCACTTATGTATTTCGTTCCCTTCTAATTATTACAACAAGGAAACTCTTGAGTGGCATGGCGTTGAGAACGCTCTTTGTATATAATGGGAAAATATTCTGCAGAACCTAATTTATAAACAAGAAAGCTTATCGTTCGACTGCTCCGACCTTATATATTTATAAGTGATTGTTTTGGTAACTATGCAATATGCATACATATTAACATTGGATTTTGTTCAGCAAATTTATGAAACTATGATCTTTAGCATAATTAAAATTATGAATACCTGACAAAGCTGAGGATTATAGTACGTCCTCCATAGGAATACCCCTTCAAGACGTAGGAAGATCAATGCCATACCGAATTAGGAACGAAGGCGGACGGGTAAATACGTATGACGAACGATAAAAATATTAATGCGGGAATACAGGTCCCATTGTAGGATGAAAGTTTGGAGAAGAAAACAATAATCGGAGTAAATAAATTTCACCATGTTTTTCTGTAATGCTTCATCAGATTTAGTTGGATCCGATGAGTGTTGTAATTTGAAAATTCCAAAAGAATCGTAATAATCAATGAATTTACTGTAAATGATGATAATTGAATTGATTGGATATCTTTTCTGGGAACTTAAAAAAAATGAACAGGATTTATCCGAATGTCCTGAATATGAACCATCGCTAACCTAGCATATTGTTGGACATTTCTTCGGAGCGACTACCAAGAACCAGCTTCTTTTTGGCAAAAACAAATAAATCAATTTTCGCCAGCTAAAAACAAAAGGGACCTCATTGAATCTTCTGTCTGCTAAGCGATGCTGAAAAATAACGCAAGCATTTGAAATTCTAGCTTTTTTGGAAAACTAAAATTTCACGAATTAAAAAAGTGCCAGATTGTTGTGTATTTTGTCAATAAATTTTTTTCGCAAAACGAAAAAGTTTTAGCTTTTTAATTTTCAAATTAAAATGTATGTCAAAAATGATTAATAGCTAAGTATTTTCTGCAAGCTACTTGTAGAAAATAATATTTTATCTACGTTTACATATATTTATTATATTCGAGATGAAAATTAAATCTGAAAGGTACATCATTACTTTAGGTGTCATACAATATATGTGGCCTGCATTGGATATGATGTGTACTGGTATTTTTCTGCTATGAGCTTCAATATTTGCGAAATAGTGAATAGGAAATCCCGTCAAAATGATCGCAGAAGTTTGAAATTATATTATTGAGAGTAAATGATTTTTTCACAACCAGTTCCTTGAGAGAATTTAAGATTGTATTATCTTTTGGTGACATTTGGCGCAAGAGTATCCGAAGTCAAGTAAAGAAGAAGATTTTCATCAGATCTATTAGATGTCTAATCTTTCAATTCTCTATTGACCAGACGTGTAAATCATCTAGCTTCCGTTGCATAAAAAAACTGAGAGAATATTCTTACGAATAAAATATGTGGAATAAAAATTTCTGGAACCCTTTTATTGATTTAGCCAAGAATGGCTTATTTTATTATGTCCTAGACATGCCATTACCGTTTAAATTTAAATCAGCCAAGATTATAAAAAACGCTCCGAACGATTTTTTACCACCTTGGAACCTTAGAATTGCCAGATTTAATAGGATTGAAGTCTTGAGAACATTCTCTATGTTACTGATAGTGCTAAAAACAATCAATTACGGTATTCTTGATTTCATATTCCTGAAGCTATCCCATTGCTGCCCATGGCGTATGTATCCTTGAAATTCGACCAGGTGGCTCGGTCCGCTCCGCTGTCCGCCTCGGTGACCCACTCTTCCCTGCCAAGAGGCTTCTTAGATCCCTCATCTCCGCTCCATTTCCTCGGCTGCATCCCTTTCGTCCACCTCTCCTATTAATGCACTTTTTCCTTTTCTAGAGTGGAGACTTGGACCTTTCAACACGCCACCCTCAGACCTCAAGAGTTTTAACTCCCGTGCTCACTTGTTGCTTTCACTCTCTTTCTCTCTCCCGTCTTATTATGCCTTATATTCACTGATTCCATTCAGTTATTTGTATGATTATTTTAAATTTAACTTTCTCATTTCTTCAAATATTACTTTAAATATTACTTATGGAGTTACGTCGTATCACGATGGCGTCCGGAAATTTCGAGTAAAAATAGATGAAAGGCCATTGCCGCTCTTTTTGGATCTTGTCATGTCACACCAGCATATACGTGCAAGCGTAAAAATGTTTGAGATACAAATATTTTCTGTGAATTACCGTTTGGTGACAATAGTGTACTATTTTGAGTGAATCAGGACAATAAATGAGTTTACAAAATGGTTCCAAGGACGTTCACCACCACATTGCGGCTTAAACTTAACAAAAAAACACCACGTAAAAACGCCCGAGTAGAAACGTCTGTGCCCGAGATGGAACTTTGACCGCTGCGATCTGGTACCAAAAGACAGAGTAATGATTATCTAGAAATATTAAGGGAAGGAGTTAGGTACTTAGATTATTTATAAAAAGGAATGGTTAATTATTTAATATGACAAAAGTAATGGAGAAAATATTACTTGACAATGTAAAAATCTTCTCTCAAATCATTACCAATAAATATTTGTAATATCGTACGACAAGGATAAAAATTACCCTTATTTTGCTATTTTACTGAATAAAGAATTTGAAGTTTTTTAGGGAAGCTGTATTTAACCGATTGTTCAGTTTAATGGGCACAAGGTTTCAAGTTTCACCATTGGTTATTTTGACCCAGGAATGAAATAACTTTACAATTATAAATTAGAGAAGTAATTAGAATTTATATGTGTGTCTAATAATAGCGGTGTTTCATCATGTAATCCCGAGTTTGAGCTCTTCCAGAATGAATGCGACTATTATTAATAGAAATTATGGTTGGATTGTTTGAACTTCATCAACGTATGAGGGAGGTAATCAAATGCAAAATTGTAATTTTTTGATTGGATGCAAGCATTAATCTTGTTACTTTAACGCATTTAGTGCATTTGCTCATAAATAATGCTTTGAACTGTAATTGTGCTTCTGGCTACGTTGCCAATAAAAACATCTCTGCTTTGTTCATAACGGCGTGTAAACTCGCTTATCTACCCATTAAGTCATTGTCTTTTTCGAACAGTTGATAATGGATGCTTAATAAACAAAGGAAATGGATGGGAATAATCAGATACACTGATTTTTAAACGGGCGATTTGAGGATTTATATCTTTCCGATAGCCGCGAAAATAACCCCTGAACCGAAACGATTTTGGGGGAAATAATACACATATATATTTAAATAAACAAAAAATATTTTGGATTGCCAGGTCGTCGATTTTCCACCGGGAAAAAAATAACACCCCCGCGGACAAGCACGAAACCGTCTCCCTTAAATCATCCGTAGGGTAACCTGCGCCTGAATTTTTGAATAAAAAGTGTTATCGGGGAATTATAAGCGCCAGTTCGAAGTTTAGACGGGCAATTAACCTTTGCTGGGATGGTGAGGTCGACCGGTAAGGCTGCTGTGATGGGTGAGGAGGGCAAACATCTCTCTTCGGCCCTGAATTTGATGAAAAACGCGATAAAATAACGTGGGGAATATTTTGCTTTGGCGAGTACATGAAAGTGTCAGCCGACCCGAAGAGACCGAAGAGGATCGATGGTTAGGTGAGAGGGAAAGAGAGAGAGGGTAAGAGAGAGAGGGTAGGAGAGAGAGAGGGTAGGAGAGAGAGAGGGTAGGAGAGAGAGAGAGGGTGAGAGAGAGAGAGGGTGAGAGAGAGGGTGAGAGAGAGGGTGAGAGAGAGGGTGAGAGAGAGAGTGAGAGAGAGAGAGGGTGAGAGAGAGAGGGTAAAGGAGGGAGAGGGAGAGAGAGGAAGAGAGAGGGAGAGAGAGGGAGTGAGAGGGAGTGAGGTGGAGGGAGAGTGAGCGAGAGGGAAGAAAAAATATGGTGGACGTGTTGCGACGCGAGAGGATGAAAATGTCCTCCTACCGGCTCTTTACTGAGTAAAAAAAATAAATATCACGTATCTAAAGAGTAAGCCTCCATTCGTTTTGTAATACGAGAAAACAAAAGCGGTGGACAGGGCTGGAAAAATAACAAAAATTATGTCACGCAAAGGAGGACTATCTGAAACAAATGGTAGCTGTGGCTGTGAGGACGTTGACCTGGTCGTAATAACAGTCGCAAGCCCAGCTTTGTTTTTAATTATTTTTTCACCATCCAATAAAAATCCAAATATGGCGTAGCCGACTTTGCAACGGAGGGTACAGTTTCTTTCAGGGTCTTCCTGAAATAGTTGTCGTTACTAGTTTCAGATCCTGCCGTGTGTTAGCCATCGAATTGCTACTAGAGTCCGTATTTGTTCTTGACTTCTATTACGGAACGTATCATTCGATTGTCATGGAGTTAAATGGAGCCGTTTTTTTCCTCTTCTGCCAAAATGGAGACCTACTGTTACATTTTAGAATTGGGTGCAGCATTTTACTACAGTGGACTTGGCATCAGTCAAAATACATGTATATGTAGAGTTTAAACTTATGCATATGTTACGTAGTAATAAAATTAACTTTCCGATAGCGAAAGAAATAATGTTTGATAAACTTGATGCCATTCAAAGCCCTTTGCACTAAAGCCAGACTAGATCAAAGTGTTTTGGGTCGCGATGATAGATGTGCTCTATAAATTTATATTTAAGGGAGGGCGAATAAACAACCAAAAATACTTTTCGCAGTGAAAAAACGTGGTGAAATAGTAAATTGTATTAATACATAACTTTGCACTTAAAATAGGCTTTAAGCGTGAAGGATCCTGGCAACAAAGAGACGGCCACTATGGTTAATATTGTGCCACTTAGAGGTACAGATAAGGTCTTTTCTGTCGTCGTAGCAGGAAAGCATTACGCGGTTGAGGCAAAAACAGCGGAATGGAAGAGTATCGTAACGGAAGAAAATGATGACCGAGAGGCAAAAAGTATTCGCTATTGAAATTACATCGGAGATCAGGGGCTATATGGTGGAAAAAAATTTCAGAAATCCTGTAGTGAGACATGTGAAAGGGAATTAGCTACGCTTATCTGGATCGAGATCGAGGAAGATTTAACACCATTGCAGTAATAGCGCCAATATTTTAATATCGAACAGAAGGACTTCTAAGTTTTTTGGAACTTACTGGTTTTAACTCGACCAGCCTCAGCCCAGTTTTCTATTTAGCTCCATGACCACTTCATATGCTACTGAGCTACATATCTGTAACGTATCGTGAAAGTGGTTATAGAGCTAAATAGAAAATTGGGCTGAGGCTGGTCGAATTAAAACCAGTAAGTTGCAAAAAACGTACATCAGAGGGAAATGTAGATCCATCATATTAAGTTTTTATTCTTCAGCCCATAGGGTATACATATTGCATAGACGATTTGATAGAGCAAATGAAGAAGGGAAAACGATAGATTGAAAAAGATCGATTGATCGAAGAAGGGATAGTTATAGGGGAGAACGTTTTAGGAAATGATCGTGTCAAGAAAAATATCGAGTTTTACGGGAGAAAGGACCTAAGTGAGATCAGATCTTCAAACGCATCCACCAATGTATATTTAGGAACAGAATCTTTAAAATAATCCGTTTTCTGGGAAAGTTAGCGTTACCTCTGTGCTTAGGGGTGGAAGACAACAACATCCCAGCACTTTTTTTTGCAAGTTTTACGAATATTTCTATCCTAAAAAAATACGTTACAAAATACGAATATTCCTGGCCTTTAAATAAACCCTATAAATAGTTCCTAAAATATAAAATATCAGAATACATTATTTAATAGCTATTTCATGGAACTTTTACTCAAAAGCGGCTTAATATAAAAAAAATTTGGAGTGGTTTTAGAGAAAGAAGAAATATTAGAGAAAGGAACATTTATTTAATATTCTAAAATCAAGGATAGAGGTTAATCCAAAGTGGTTGCAGTCTTTTTGTTTAATAAGAGCGCTTTTGCTAAACTCCTACTTGTTAAGTTGGTATCAGAGCTGCAAAGTTTGAAATGGGTGAAAGGATTAAATTGTTTTAGGGGCTTCCTGCAAAAATCAAAGAAAGGGTGGATTAAATTTTCAGCTGTATGTGCTAGCGACACGTGGTGTCCCACAGATAAGGGTAATAAGATTATTATGTGCTCCCTATACATAAAATAATGAATTATATAGAATCTTTCGTTTTTCGCCGGTGACGCCTTTGTTCATATGGAAATAATGATCTGTAAAGACCGTGATTGTATTTCAAGTGATTTACACCCCACTCACGAATTGCATGAGGTCTATTTTTGAATCCTAAAAATGAGCAAAACCCGAGATACACTTAAAAACTCAGTGGGGTTCAATTGATGGCTTCTGGTTACATTAATTGAATGTTATCTTCACTTAACACTTAATTTGAAAACAATCACATTTTTCTATATGCTGTGCCCTCTGGAAGGGAACAGTACAGGAACAGTTGTGAAAAACTTAATAGTAATGTATTGTATTGTAAAACTGAAAATAAAATGATAATTCTCGCTAAATAATCCAGGTATCACATATACTGTGAATGCTATGAAGCCATCTAATAAAATATAATTCAATAGTTAAACAAATGTAGGGAGTGGCTACCTGGTTCCTGCAAAAATATCATAAAAGGGTACAGACGTCATAATATCATACTCAAATGGTAATATCATGGAAGTCCTCAAAACTCGAATACTCAACCATAGTTTGTATTTGTGACGATGCATCAATCGTACAATCGCACTAATTGCGACGATGGGAAATACTGATTGAATTAGAGAGAAATAACTGTTGAATCGATGGATACAGGGATTCCTTTATCCCTTAAGAAAATTCATAGGATTAGTACGCAAATCATTCATTTGCAAATTAACACAAATATCCTTTCCTTTAAAACCTTCCTCTGCTTAAATTCTGTGACTACTCTCTTTCGTAATGCGCTCTGCCACGCGATTTTACGCCAGCTCGTGGAGCATAGTGTATTTTTCTCAGATTATAAAAAGACAATCGGGAAAGGACCGAGTTATTCAAGCTTAACAGAAGATACGATTAAGTTGATTGAGTAGAAAAGGAAATGGAACAAACTGAAAGTAGCATTAGAGAATGTAAGATTGCAAGGAGAATTAAACAATAAACTCAATTGAGAAATTAATTGAGTGAATGAAACAATGTGGAAAAAGTAGTGCAATGATACGGTGAAAATTCACAGTCGGGGCAGAGTGGAAGTGCAGGAAGGGATTGTCGGTGGGAAGGAAAACGAAACCATCTGTAAGAGATAAGACAGAAAAGTTAGTAATGGGCCTAAAAGATGTTCATGGGAAGTGGAAAGAATATGTAAAACAAAAAACTTTACGAAGAATGGATTACAGAATTAGCTTAGAGCGCTATTGCGATGTGGATGAAAAAATCTTTGGCCGTGTAAGTATTGAACAACTATTTGAGAAAATGAAGGGAAAAATGGCAATTTGAGCAGATAATATCGCCGTAAAAGTACTTAAGAACTTGATAAAGAATAGGAGGAGGATTTTATTTGGACTATTTCTATTTTTTGGAAGTGTTCGGCCTGACGACTTCATCGTGTCAATTTAATCCCACTTCAAAAAGTAGCGCTGTAGTGTGTGTGAACTTAATTTAAATTTAAAGCCCAACTTTATTTCTGAGGAAAATGTAGCTTAATAAATTATCATCTCAGTACATACCAACGTAGGACATGGATAGTTTTGCGTAAGATGCGGGAGTAGAATGCTTGTTGCATTGGCAACTTATAGAGCATTAATAAAAAGGAGCATAGGATAAAACATAACAGAGCACATATGTTCGTCATATACAATAAAGTATTCGATGGTGTGAATTAAGAAAAGGTATATGAAGTTTTGGCTGATACAGGAGAAGAGTTTACGGATAGATGACGTGGTCGAAGCCTAAGTATGAATTAGAATATATAAGAGACAATGGTGGGATGAGAATTGGGAAGGACACAAGGCATTTTACGCCATGATAGCTGATTGGACGGAATATAAGTGAAGGAAAGAAAGGTGAAAGCTTTTTTATCCTAATGGTGCGTCAGTTGGAAACCAGGCATTTGAGAGTAGTGGGATGCATGATCACAATTAGATGAATAGACAGAAAGATATCTTTATGAAAATATGGAAAGATATGGTGTATGAAAATCACTACATTTAAAAGGTAAGACGGAATATGTCCGGAGATAATTCAAGAAATGGTAAAATAAAGTTCATTGTGAGTGTATCGGAAGGAATGGAATGGATATTGAAAGAGGGAACATGAAGGAGATTCCGGGCAAGGGTGGAAGAGTATCGACATTTTACGCAACATCAATGGGAAGAGAAAGCATGAAGAGCCGAGGAAGTTATTCATGCCAGGCGTACGGAGTTTAGAATGGAAGGACATGCTTTAGGGATAGTTGCAAACCCTACTCTAATTAGTGGACGACCAATGATCGGTGTTTCCAACTTTAATCTCCCATGCATAGAGGAAGAAGCATTTCTTCGAATCTTACACTCCAGTACGAACAATAATTGCATGTGGGTAAGCCTTTCCTCTAAAACTGATCTTAGGATATTCATAAGACTTTTCTGCCCCAAGGGTTTTCGGCTTGAAAAATGCATTCATTGAGCTAGGTCTCATTGAAGGACCAAAACTCTGGCAAAATACTTATAAAATGAATGAAATATTCCAAATCGGAATTTCTTATTATGAATAATCATTCAATTCACATACATTCTATCCTCTGGTTTATGCACGTATTCATTGCAAAAAAAATCTTAAAAATTTTATCGTGTACTTGTTTGAAGATTTTGTATAGCAAATGGTTTACAAAATGAGGGGAATGAAGTTGTGCGTTATTTTTGAATTAGGTAGGAAAACTATCATATAAGATTAGATCAAGTATTGAATTATTACAAAAAGACTTTCAGCTAAATTAATTAAAATTAAAAGTTAGTAAAAATTGAAGCAAAAATCCTGTGCCAAAAGCGTAGAGTTATTGTTTCTTTTGGTAACGGGACTAAGGATTTAGACGAGATCAAAATGAGGTGAAGCTACTGTTACTAGAAATCTGGGTCCCTATTTTGAGACGTAATCTTAGAAGACCTCAGTATTCATTAAAATAGTATTTTTGTTTTCTTTTCCACGAATACTTAAATAAAGTAACGAATACTTAAATAAAGGAACATCATCGTCGGGATGAGAAGAATAGCGAATTATAGAAATACTCGTAGTATCTTCCGGTTCATAACGGAGCTATTGCAATAGACAAAAATACTAGACGCTAACCTACTATGGCAACCATTGACGATTAATTAGTGGAGTTATCGCTTTCAGAGACCATTGAATGACGGTGGATCTCTTTTCTATCTTGGCTATGTTTGCACCTTAATTTGTTATCTTTCTATGCTTCATTAGCTACCAATCCTCTAGGAGAACAGGACTGATATGTTAAATTGAATATGATAATGATTTGTGAAAATTCTGGATTACTCATGTGGAACTGGAATTTGTTTTTGTCGTATAACAATTATGGTAGCCATCTTATTGTTTTTGCTTCAATTAAATGTGGTAAATAAATTATATTAATGAAAAAAATCGACGCCCGATTTGAAACTGAAAATCCCGCTTTGTGTTCTGCTGAATACGTTCTCATTTTTTTAATCACATTTTATATTTTTTTGTATCAATGTGAATGAAAATGTGATTTCGTGGGCATAGTGAACTGAAAAATGATTAATCTGGTCCTCACTCTATTTGCTATCCAGTAATTTTATTTGATGGAGAGGATGGACCCTGAATTACACGTGCAATGATCACTCCACTGATATTATACACTAAAGTTCAGAATTAAAATAAAAGGAGAGACATGTTGAAGGAAATTACATGTTTCATTAATTTATCTTTGCCCACCGTTTTTAAGTATCTAATGAAATTTATTCCTTTTAAATAGCAGAAGTACTTTATTTTAACAATATTTGCCTCCCATCATTTTTCACTGGAACTACAGGGTTTCGAAATATTTCGAATTGATTTGTTTTTTTTTGTTGATTTATCTCTCTCGTTCAAATAGCGTAGCACATATATTAATAGCAGTTTTTTAGAAATGAAATTGCATCAAGCTCAAGTACAATGTAAAAAGCAATGTAAAGTAAAAAATGTAAAATGTAAAAAATGCATTTTTTAAAAGTTTCCCAGATTATTGTCACTGACGATAAAAGAAATGCTAAAATGAGAAGAAAAAAACATGTTGGTTAAGCACGAGTGAAATTTTCGATCATTTATATCCGTTCAATGAAGTAATCATTGGATTACAGAGGTAATCTCAGACTCTAGTCCACGTGTAAAAAGGGCTTCAGATTAGAACTAGATGCTGCAAATATCAAATTTACTTTATACATCAGAAGTTACCAGCTGACAAAGTTGGTCTACTCTAGTGTCCTCTATTATCATTCAATATTTTTCATTGTATCAATAGAAATTCAGTTTGAATATATCTTACCGAAGTCTTACAAATAAGCGATGGTCATTTATATTCGACGGATTATTCAGACCCTAAAGATTTCACAAAAATATCGCTTTGGATTGAATATCATTCCTTTTACATCAACAGAAAATACTTTACCACATGTCAAATTACCTAAAATATATATCTGAAAACCGGAGAAACGCCAATTTTGGGGGGACACGTTAAAAATGTCTATTAATAGCAAAACTAATTGTTCCTAATACAGTTATCGTTATCAGATGAAACATTTTTTCAAGGCACTTTAAATGTATTTTACTCTAATCAATCCATGCAGAGGTTTTCATAGGTTATTTAACTCACACTGAGTCATTTGTAAGTAAGTACTCATTTGCAAATTGATGGGTGTGGTAATTTTTCCCCTGAGAGTCATTCATTTAGCTCCAAAGATCGCACATCCAGGAATCACTACTGCTAGGATATTTTTTATCACTGGAATATCAACATATAATCATTAAAAAAAGGAATTGAAAATGACAAATATTTGCACATGTAATATAGAAAGTAATATACCGTCTTATGAGAGTAGTTAACTGACTTGCTGTTTTTATATCGAATATGGAATGCAAAACCTATACCTTTTGACATAACGTCCAAGCGTTTAGCGCTCCAGCAAAAAATTCTGATTTTTAAATTGAGATTCCATTCTGCATGAAATAATGCTAAATACATTAACGGGGACTAACTTTAATGGATTTAAGCTTAGCAAGGAATTTCAATTTTCGCATTCATATTTTTATAGTCCAATATTGTTTAATATCAAATTATTAAGTATGCATGGCATTTGCAAAAATGAAATCTTACTAAAAAATTGTATTCGGTTGATTCACGTCAATCATGCGTTCATAAAATGTCAAATTAATTTTCACTAAGGATATATATTTTGAAGTTCAATTTTTCCAGTAGCAAATTAAAGGTAATATAAAAGGTGCATTTTCCCCGTATTCCAACGATATTTTATGGCAATCAACCGTTACCATAATATTACTCATCATTAGTTTTTTAGAAGATAATAACTAACGTTGGTGTAATTAAGGAATGATCACAATAAATACAGCCAAAGTAAAATTTTATATAGGATATATATGCAATTAATTTGGTCAAAAATTATCAATAATTTGAAATTAATAAAACTGAACGGTATGGAATTGAAAATTTGGTAGAATATTTTCATTAAAATTTTTTTGGCTGCAATAGGTAACTCTTGTCCAAATAAGCATACTCAAACTGATGACCACTGTCATATCATACTTGTAAGTATCCCATTCATGCGCATGTTGTATATATACATATATATATATATATATATATATATATATAATATATTATATATATTATCTATTCTCAGAGAATACGCATTACGTTTTTAGTTTTCCCTGCTTATTAGATCCTCCGTTAAGTTCTTGATATGTGCACGAGTCACCCATCGCCAATTCTCCTATGCTAAATTCCTCTCAATCTGGCTGCTCAATTGTAGTTATAACACTGGTATATATGTATATATATATATATATATATATATATATATATATATGAATTTTCGGTGCGGGGGCTAACGTACTGGCTTCCCACCGTGAGGGCGCGGGTTCAAATCCCGGCGGTGTTGAATATTTTTCAGAGGTATCTCGATCCCTACTTGAGGTGCTTTGTGGAGGGCACTTTGAGTGAGTACGCCGTCCGTCGGATGGGACGTTAAACTGCGGACCCCTTGGCGCCTTTCGTAAAGAGTAGGCTAATGCCGACGCCGGGTTTCTCTCCACCCTTCATCCTTTCCTGTCCATCCCCTATGGCGCAAATGACCTTAGCTGTCGGTCGCCTCCCCTCAAAACTACTACTACTATGAATTTTCGATGGACGTTAAACCAAGCGTTCTTAATCTTATTAAGTGGGGAATTCAGATGATGACTAGCTACCGTTGAGTGTCCTCAGTGCGAACATTACCGGGCCACCCCCTAACGAACAAGTGACCGAGCCACCCCCTAAACAATGCGAAAAATGTATTTACTCGAGTTAGGGATAGCTAATTTCTTCCAGATTTTATCAAAATGCGTTTTAAAAACGTCCCGCCGTATTGGATCTTCAGAAACGTCCACATCATATTTCCTTATATCAATGTTAAATTTAAGCGACGGATATATCTTTCTGTTAAATTAATAAAAATATAAAAATGCGAATTTCCCGCATGTTTCACGAATAATGCAGTCCATTACAAGGAACCCATACAGATTTCAAATAAAATTAATTTTACTAAGCAGGGCCATTTTCGATATCGCTGCGAGATAATAAAGAGGGACAAAATTGAAAAAAATGGAATAATTGGCGCAAAGATTGAATGGGCAAGTAGGCGTGAGAGGGAAATAGGGGAGGGGGAGCTTTGATGCTTCGTTTATTGCGGTCGAGGGTTTCCCCCACTCCCGAGAGTTCGAAGGCCCTCTATTTTATCTCTCCGATCGAGTGCCATTCATGAAATATTATAAGTCCTTTCATTCCTTCCAAATATTACTAAATGGCCCCGGATCCCTTTCTAGTGTCCTCTCAATTCTTTTAAATTCTCAATGCTCTTTCTTTTTAATTCTGTGTAACCTATCTTGCTATGTTGAAGACCTGTCGTCTTTTTTTACTGTCGGTTGTGGTTAATTTTTATTCCCTTTTTTGTATAAGAACTAATTTATTAGGTGAAATAACCCTTGTATTGAATTGAGTCTTCCTGCAGCATGTATACACCCATATGCTCCCATATCACCTGCCCTTTCTACCTGGTTCTTGAGCCCCCTACCACACACCTTTTTGGTTGATCGCGGTGTATTTAAGTCAATGTAAAATTCTTTTTCCCCATCGTGTTATTTTATTTTGTTCCTCCTTCCCTCTTTCTACTGACCTCTAGATATCTCTGCATCTTTTTATCAGACAGATTCTCCCGTGACATCTTTTATCGAGGCGAAGGTGGTCAGCGAACCTCTTCCAGCCGTTCTTCACAATTTTAATTAGTTTTATAATGGAATCGCAATCTATTCTTTAAGGGAAAAAATACACTATTTTTGGTGATGTAAACATTATAATCGCAAACAAGGGTACACTGAAGTATCTGATTTTATCCTTGTATGGGAGGAAACTACTTTTCCATTTATTGCTCTATTGGTATTAATAATTTGTATATTTGCATACATACAGGTATATTGTATTGTGTATATGTACAATACATATAAATAAATAAATATATATATATATATATATATATATATATATATATATATATACATACATATATATTTATATACGAAGGTAGTACAGGTTTCATATGTAAGTGAGATGGATGGCCAACAAAAAAAAACAACTGAGCATTTGGGATACGAGGGAGGTCAGAAAATTTTACTGCCTAAAAAATAAACGAGAAATGTTTTATTTAAATTAATTTTCATTTTTCAACCTAGAATTCTATTGATTCGATTCACTTTTTCCAGCCATGTTCTGACTTTTTAAACCCTTCCTAATAGAAATTGCCATATTTCTCCGAGAAATTAGGCGTTTGCGTATGCGATAATCTCCTCGTCCGATGAAAACCTCTGTTCTAAAAGCAAAACGTTAAGGTTTGGAAACAGGAAAAATCCAATTAGGGCCAGACCTGGTGAATACGGTGAGTGGTCAAACAATTCGAAGTGCAAATCGTGATAGCCGTCCCGAATTTTGAGCGAGGCCGTCTTCACCTTTTTCAAAGCAGGTTTACTCTTTTCAGTCCACTGTTTTGACTGCTCTTTCGTCTCAGAAGTGAATTGGTGGATTCAAATTTCATCAACAGGTATGGTTGGACGGAAAAAATCTGATTCGCTTCACTTGAACTGGTCCAACAGGCGCTTGGAAATGTTCAATATAATGCGTCTGAGGCCCAAAGTGACCAAACGCGACGCCCATCACGCGGACATCTTACACGTCCAATTCTTCAGCCAATATATGACAAGCGCGTTCTTTGGGTATACCCATATTATCTGCTATCTCTCTAACCTTAATTTGATGGAAATGCAGCACCTTTTGGTGAACTTTTCCGATTCTATCAGCGGTTGCCACAGTTTCTGGTTGTCCCGAACCCTCATCACCAGCCAAGCTGGTTCCACCACCTTACATTCAGCTGTCCGAAATTTTACGAATGCAGATGATGCTGCAAAGTCCCCGTACGCAGCGTCAAACTTGTCTGTTTATTTTTGTAGGCGTATTGCCTTTGAAAAACAAGTATCTATTAATAATAGATTTTTTCCATTTTCACAAAAAACCCTCACAATGACTCACTTATAAGTTTATCAAACAAAAGCTAAGTGCACAAAATGGCTGAAATTTTGGTGAGTTGAACAGTGCTACCGTCTTCGTGTTGATGTCGAAAACCTTTCAGACAACCCTCGTGTGTTGTTGCGGAAATGTAATAGAAATAGCGTTGAAGAAGTCCTGGGAAGGGTAAGGATATAAAGAAGGTGATAAAAAACAGTGCAGACGCAGGAAAATCTCATTAGACCAGCAGATATGTGTGAAAAGTTTCTTATTCAGTATAAGTTCACTTATTAATAGGAAGAAATAAAAGAGTAAGAGAAATAAATATGGTAAAGGGATAAAAGATGTTAAGATAGTAACATTTAAAATAAACGTCTAGGGGTGCTGAAATGAAAATGAATGGAATGGAGACGCTGGAAACCAATTTTTGGATTGGCTTCCCTTGGTTCAGCTGTAATTTCCACCTCCGTAGTTCTACGTTTTATGCAACATTTAATAATGGACCAGATTCAAAATTACCCGTTTATTTAACAAAAAAACGAAAGAGAATGAGTATGGAGAAGCACTTTTATGTTTCATCAGGCGTCCCTTATTAGTTTATGTAGGCATAGATTATTCTTAGGCTATAGTTTTCGTTTAGTGTTAAGATAGTAAACTATACCTAGACATGGGTCTGAAATGGATATATAACTCTCTACATTTCCTATTTCAGAGCAAAATGTTTTTATATAGAACGGAGCCGTAACTTTCTCGGAATTGATTTCACATGGTGTAGACTATATGTGTACTAATTCCACTCTGTTTCAATTTAAGGTTCAGTAAGCTGGAATTATTTAGATATTTTTTCCTGCATTCGGTGGCGTCTTCCTTAGCCGAGGCGTATTTTAAGATTTATTAAACTTTCCGGGTACCTGAATGAAAGAGATACACGAGCGAACGAGTTCAAATTACGTAGCGATAAAAGTGTTAAGATTCCTCTGTGTTTGTCCTTTTCTGCCGCGGCGACTTCTTTTTTATGTCCCGGTGTTGCGTTCGTTTCTTTCCCTTCCAGTGTGCATTTGGGTCAATGCTATATATATATATATATATATATATATATATATATATATATATATATATATATATATATATATATATATATGTATATATATATATATATATATATATATATATATATCCTCATTTATATCTGTGCATGTATGCGACGTTAGGGTGTGGGGAGAGGGATGAGGGGAAGTCGCCCGTTTGTTTGCTCTGCCTGTTGCTGTACTCTTGCCTGCAGTTAAATCAGGTGAAGGAGGCATTACAAATCGAATGTGCGGTTGCGCGGAATAGGAGCCGGCCAGATAAACTGTTCCGTTCGGAGATTTTTACTCGAGGCTTGGAGTTTGTTTCTTCTCGTTGAGATGTCACTGTGGTGGTAAACGTACCATATTTCACTTGCAATGAAATTCTTCATTGTATTTTTGGTGGATGCTGCTAATGATGTTTTTGAAATATAACTTCAACATTGCTACATCATGGGTAATGTCTAAAGCTTGGCATTCAAGAATTGCCAGGATTTTGTTATGGACCGATAGAAAGAAGATAACGATTCACGTTGGTCCTAGGTCGGAATAAATATTTTTTATTGTGAATTACAAAAAATATCAATAGTTCTATCACGCACAAAAATTAATGAAATTGGTTCATATGACAAACATAAAAAGCCAAATTATGACTGATACTGGTATACCGTATAAAAGAAGAAGAAAAGGCAAATATAAAGATGCTGTACTGGTCTTCCAGAAAGTAATAGGGTAGGTATATGACACAGAGCATAAGCCAAATAAGATATAGAAGCCACCTCCAAAGGTATGTAGTCGTCGTCGAGTTGAAACAGGTTTTAATGTTATACAGCTAGGTTATCACTTGCTCACATTACTGAAGCATTCAACTCAATCATAAAACTCATTTCGTCGTACAATTTTGCATTCTAAATGCCATTTCATCTATAAACGCTCCTTCTAACAGTGGAACATCTCAATATAGAGATTCTTACGGCTCACAATTTCATGTGAAATAAATATTTTCATTTTCATCAATTTGTAATCATTTATAAATGAAGACCTCTCGCATGGTAAGGGTTAATTTCCCACAGCTGATCGAAGCGTGTAATCTAGCCATATACGAAATACGAGGTTACCACTCGTACGGTACCACTTGTGGAACAATTATTTACAATGGCTAAAATTGGCATAGTAAATTTCGCCAAATGATTGGTAAAATTAAATTATAATTGCTCGCATGCATTAATTTTCCTTCAAGAGCCGCCAAAATGTCTTGCATGTAAGGAATAGTGTTATATCGAAATCATTTGTTAGCAGTTACCTATCATTCCCTTGCAAATGCAACAGATATCCTCCGAGTGAAACAGATGCGAAGTGGTTGCAGCCATATAACTACCATTCAGTGTATTTTCAAATCAAACCATATGGACGCACATTTTAACGAATGAGTTGGTGTTTTTCTAAGCTATAATAAAAAAAACTTTGTTAATGTTAAATACTGGCTACATGGCACTCAGTTCAACATTAAAGTGCTCCAAAGGGAAGCACTCTCTCGTCAGATACAACTAGCCTTACCATTTTAACTGGTATTTTAGGTTAGGAAAATGTTGTCTTTTTATAGGATAACAATGAGAAGTGACCCAGTGAGCCACAATGAATCAAGTGACGGGTTTAATATCATTCTTCTGGAAAAAAGAGGGATATGGTGTTATTTTCGTTCGCAAAAAATATAAAAAATATTACATTGAATGTTTGATATGCAATATTTATTGCGCCGGAATAATTTGTGCGAGCACGAATACGAAATCAATTTGGAATGAAAAATTAAATACAGTGGACAGAGGATTATTTTTAAAAAATCTTACGTATCATATATATATGAATATATGAGTTTTCCCTTCCATTTACAAGTTAATATTTAATGTATTTTTCTTGGTTTGTATTCACTAACTTTATCACTTCATGAAGCGTCAATCAAATATTTTTCATTGAAAAAATTCATTCAAGTAGACGCTGGTAAGTATGATGAGAGCTTCCAGAATATTTCGATTGCGGGTTAGAGATCGCTGACGAGATGATTTTACTACTTTATCTAAATTATTATTTCTTATGAGATACAGAAAAATTATAAATGAAATGCCATTCATTTTTGTCTTAATTCAGGCTTACGAAGTGATAAATTTAGATCATGTTTAGTTTTTTATCATTTTTATTGCTGTATTATAAAGATGGCCTTTAGGTATTCACGTTACTATTATCCTATTTGCTCACACATTTTAAACGCTTTTTCATAATTGTTTTATTTAGGCTAATGATATTTATTCCCCTCATACAAAATGTTCATGTTTAAGGAGCTATTCGGCTTGGGTAGGACGCAATTCCTTGTTTTTACAATTTCCCCATAAAGATTCAATGTGCCTGCTTGTTCTTTGGATTTCACAACAGTTTTTTTTAAGACGCTAAGCAATAAATGTTATTAGTGCATGAGACTCAATAAATGATTAACTACGCAATGTTTCTCATGCCTGTCACTTCTAGCCTTAAGGAAAACATTTCCCTGTTCGTAATTACTTTTTTAGAGAATATGTTACATAAAAGGCCCGATGTAATTCCCTTAAAAATCAATTTGAAATTCTTAATTGCAGAAATCCCTGTAAATTTGTAGCATAAGTATATTATAAATCTTTACTACCTACACAATATTGTTTATTCATTACAATTAACAATAAAAAAATATCACTTTTAGAAAAAAAATATATTTTTCACTTGAGTGACTTATCAGTTAAAGTTGCTTACTTGACTTTAGAGAAAATATAAAATTACGTATTTTTACAGAATTCTATTTTTATTGTATGAAGCATGGCTGTCATAATAAAGCTAGACATTGACATTTCATTAAAAATTAAATGTTGTCCTTAATATAATGGGTTATGTGTGTAAAATTGTATAAAATTGTGTCAAATTCTTACTCAATGGTGGGGAGGAATTAGCGGGTCTATCAGATTCTATTTCGTTCATAGTTTGTGGAATGGAAGTAAAAATATTAATGCTTAAATGTGCGTCACAAGGCTGTTCCGATTGACTTACAAATGCGCTAATCATAAATATAATTTCCTCTTGATTTGGGTCTGATGGTACGTTTATCGATACCTAGATTTATGAACGAAATACGGCAAGTAGTGGAATCTAATTTACCTTGTTTGGCGCCCAAGCAAAAAAAAAAAGCAATTTTTATCTCTCGGATTGAACTGGCCTCGTTCGATAAAGCACCTCCTTTTCTATATTTTTTTCCCGTGATAAACCTCCCAGTTTATTTGTTCAGATCATTTGCAAATTAACATCACTTTGTAATTTTACCTTGGAATATATTGCCTCGCAATTAAGTCCCATATGCATCACCATTTCCTATCTATGGAAATCGTATTTTACGAACCATTATCAGACTTATTAACACACGCATTTTTGGCACTTTTCTCGTTGTGTGGTGGACGTTCAATTTAGGGGTAGGAAATTGATGGGACAATTTCAAACAGTCAGAGAATAATAATTTAGATTGCAGTGGTGTAGATATATAGTAATCGGTTTCGATGTCCCCTGTCCAGTCAAAAAAAAAGTCGAAGCCCAAATGACCCAGAAAGCTGAAATTTTCCAGACAGGTAGTAAAAAGAGTGTTGGGATTTTCTCTACACCCAAAGGTCGCTAAAATTCGAAAATTTCCTTAAGAACGTTTGACCAGAAAATCCAATTCGGTCTATAAATTTAATCCTGTGCCCAGAAGCGTGTAAATAGGAATTAATGGGAAAATATGAGCTTTTCCGTTTATGACTCATTTAATATGATAATGACTTTCAATAAATTCGTTAAATTATGAAGGTCTTGTGTTAAAAGAGAAAGATACTTGAATGAAAATTTGCGATGGGATTGCATTAGAGTGTGGCCATAAGATTAACGTTATTTATAGAAAAAAATCCTTACAATTAGGTGGGTAAGCTTCAAAAAATCAGTGTGTGTCTGAAAATTTGACGACCAAGTTTTGGGATATCGCATCGAAGGCATTGATGATTGTGGTTCGGGACGCACCTATCATTGTGATTCGAATTGGAGAAGACGGTCCCGTAGTGATTTTAAATGGCTGCCTATTATTACACATTTTGAACACCAAAAATATTAAGATACTTAGATTATATATTTTGATAAATTTAACCTATACGTGAATATTTACCACCGCTAAACTCACCGCAAGTGCTGATTTGGATGAGAATCTAATGACTATCTTATTTTCCGTATCAATTAGAATTAAATGACGTTTAATGCTCTTATTAATTTAGCAGTGGCAGTGTATCTTCTATTTAAATCCTCATCTGAAGTACGAAACATGTTGACAAAGCAGTCTATCGGTAGGCATAAGCTATCGGTAATCACCAATTAACTAGGGATTAGATTTTTTTGAAACGAATTTGAAAAAGTACTATCAGTACGATATCTCCAAACATTATCACCCCTCTTCAGTGCTCATTCGTTCGTAGCATTGCTTGTTGAAAAAAACTTCTTTGCGGCATTGTTTCCCATTAATTTTCGATCATTAGAATGATCACGATGACCCATCACATGCAAACTAACTTGATTTCTTATCAGATGCAATTTTATGTGTAAAGTCCCCGATGACCACGTGCACACACTAATAAATTATGAAAATATTCTGTGGGAATTTGTTCTGGTCAATTTTTGAAATTAATTCACCAACATTGACGAATTGGCAGACATATCCTGGAACTGAAACAAGAAACTAGAGATCTGTAAATATTCGTTCCTATAAAATATGGTATATGATCAAAATGTCTAGAAAGTGGGAATCACTTGTCATCATTTTTAGTTGATTAGACTCAGTTGTATAAAGAAGGTTTTTTTTATGTCAAATAGCATGACTTAGCGCACCATTACTGTGCATAAATTACTTGACCGTGAGAATGATGCTGAATAACGGATGAAATGTCAAATCATTTTATTCTACGTTATTTATCTGTTTTATCGCTTTTAAAAATCTTAAAAGCAAACTTTTGCAAATTTTATTTAATTTTAGGAAATAGTGAGCGTGCACAACATTGTATCTCTTGGTGATTATTCTCAGATTGAAAGGAACAAGGGCAAAATTTGAATACTTAACTACCATTAATATGTATTGTGGTTTCCAAAGGCTTTCAAGCCATTACCTAACTCATCGTCATCTGGTTCATTCGATAAATATATACAAAACGCAGATATAAGAGTAAAATTTTAAGTATATAGCCGGAATCTGGAATTGAAACAATAATATGGTCAATGCAGGCATCCGACTCAAGAATAGCAAATACATGCACTAAAAACAACTTAAGCCAGATCCAAATGGAAATATTTTGATGCTGCTTCCTGGGTATAATTCAATTCCAGAATTTTCATATCGAAATATCGATATTGCTGGTGAGTACATATTCATAAGTTGGCATCAAATCTAAAAAATAATTTAGTATTCCTAAATTGAAATTATGCTATAAAAGGCATATAAAAATGGTATTGGGAAAAGTTACGGAAAAATAAATTTATTTCAGATATTGCCACAATGCCTCAAAATTCTTCTAAAAGTATCCCTTGAGATCCCTTGTATGCTGAAATTTCTCATTAGAGACTAGATTTAAATGGTAAGTGTTTTCGGAATATTTTATGCATAATTAATCGTAATTTTAATGATCAGTACATTAAAAAACACGTGATTTAGACTACGAGGATAATGACATGCATAGCTCTAGAGCGCATATAATTTTATTAAATTTGCATTAGATAATACGAATTAACTCGTCCGTAACCTGGAAAGATAGTTGTTTTCTATTATCTGAGGCTTACGAAATGATATGATATGAAAATAGTACAGAAGCACAAACTTTACGCTCAACAGAATGTACATTTAGTATTCAAACAACTTCATTTGCTTACTAGTCCTGAAGATATTACGTGCAGAGTAGAGAAAATAGAAAAATAATGAATATATTTTCTTTCAAACTCAAAGTTGACACTGTGTTTCTATCACGATAATGGATTACCCCTGTCTCACCTTCAACTATCTCTCCAAGTGATGTATTTAAACGTTGTTTGCGACGCTCGGGTTTGATTTTTCTTAAAAGCAATTCATTATTTATCATTCTTCTTATTAGTTGCCAAGGGTTTTTATATGGAAAGTTTCCTCCATAGATTAAAGTGGCATAATTAATGTAAGAGTATTGACGCTGGCTGCTTACTTAGCGTGATGAAATTCCTGTGCAATCTGTTATATTTGACAGATGCGTTGGTCCTGTTTGATCGGTCGTGTTTGACATTAGAAAACGGCGAAGGAGCAAATAAGACGTTCATCTTATGTATGAAGAAGAAAGTTTGTCTCCCCACTTCTTATGTATATATATGCTCGGGCTCCGAAGGAAGTAACGAAACCAAACATTGATTGCACGAATGTACCCTCAAGCCACTTCATGGGGACTCCCGTCTTCTGATTGTGAGAAGTTACTATTGTCCTTTGCTGGGACATGAAAAGAGGTCTGGTGGCCTGGAGGTTGTACTTTTCTTAAGACGTGATACACGCCCAGGCACTTAAGAGCTGATCTTAGTACGATAATTGTGGTAGGCTGTTTTGTGATAACACAAAATACATAGTTGTTGTATGGCTGTCATTTCCCATAGTAATTTACTGCCCTCCCCAGGTTTCAACAGTAATTTTGCAAATATGATGCATTATCGTTTAAACCCGTCTCGCGGAATGGATTCTTTGTAGAAAATCACAATCAATTATAATTTTGAGAATATAAACCTACGCAAAAGTTAGGGCATGGAAATATTATGCAGGGTGAAAAAGTCTTGAACAGTAATATAAATTTGTCGGGTAGCAATATATTTCATGCATCCCTGCCGTGATATTATAATCCATATTTTATTGTCCACATCCAAAGGAATTCTATTTAATATATAATAGTAATATAAAATTATTATTAAGCACAGGCCCTCTTATCACCTGATGGTGACATCCATTGTCGAAACCTAGGTCGTGTCTTTAATAAAGTTAGTGTGGAATTACCTACCGGAATTAACTGCTTCAATTTCCATCCGTTGAGTGAGTTCCATATAGTTACACCTGAGGCAACAAAAATCACACTCGGGTTCACATATTTAGGGATTGATACATACGGTGGTCGATCATTGGCCTTAAATTGCAATAAATCTGAGCAACAATGTAATTATATTCAATGGCGAGTGGTATGCACAAAATGTAATACGGAATATGTGGTTTCCTTAGTCCTTTTCTATGGAAAAGTCAGTCATGATAGCCGTCAGCCCGGAGGCTAGATTAGACTATTTATGTGTTTTGCCTGGGAATAGCAATGTTTTCATAATTTGTTCAAAAGTTCGGGTAAATGTTAAGCGTACAACTCTTGGCCAACAACAACATTCATATTTTCCCTGTTATAGTCTTTGCCTCGGTCAAAATGAAGTGCTGCTTGCCCTCTCACTCTGGGGTTCTCTATTGTTCAGGGCCTTGGGAAATAATGGAAACTAAGAAACAGCACGGATATTTTGTGTGCAGACTGTACGCACATGATATAATTAAAATTGAATAAAAAGGCTTTAAGATAAAAATTGTAAAATGAGTAAAAAATATGATGCCATAAGTATAGTTACTATTGACTCTACTATTTCCACCGTTACTCTGTGGAATTCATCCGTTTTATAAGTAAGAGGAGCGATTCCACAGTTAATATTTATTGACGAACATGGCTTTGCCACAGGTCTAATTATGCCACCGGATGATGCCACACAGATTCTAAACCATGGTTGTCCATAAATATTAACTGTAGAATTTCTGCATTTCTCTTATCTATACAATAATTACTAATGTAAATAGGATGTAATGGAGCCAATAATTAACGAATGTTTTTGATATTTTGGAAGAGAAAAGGAAACGTTAACTTGCCTTTTGATCCTTCGTCCATTTTGAAGAAACTGCAATTTTAAGCCTGAGACCGTGTTCGATTATTGCCATTTTGTTATTAATTATAAATTATTTGTTTTATTCATTTATTATCCATTCGCACCAGCAAATGGACTATATCCTAATAAATGTCTTACTTCTTCACTTACTTGTCTTTCTTGTAAACGTATAACGAAAAAAACGACATAAATAAACTCGTGCAATAGATAGGAGATAAATAATCTGAGGGCAATCGAATTTCCAGATATGCAATTCACTCCATAAATTATCAAATGTATTATCCACAGAATTTTATTCGGTAAATAAAACTCTATGTTTCATTTACTTCCTTTCAAATATATCTCAGACATTTTTTTCATAGAAGTATGTATGAAAAATTACGTTCACTCTTAGTAACAATTCTTTTTCTGCTATAAAAAATATACCATCATCATTCATTCTTCTATTTCATTCGAAAGGTTTACAACCCTTGTTCTCATTGTGTTGAATGATTCGTAAGGCTTACTTCTATTTATGATTATAAATTTTAATAAAATTTAATGGGTGTACTTTAAATTTTGAATTCCTTATCACGAAAAAAATGTTGAATATTTTTCTGAAAATATTCTTTAAACATTCGTTTTATAAATGTTCCTTTAGTGGTTCCAAAGCGAATAAAAACGAGGTGACTAGCAGGTGAGTCGGAAAAAAATGAACGCAGAGCCCAACATAAATACCTCACCGATGAAGATGAATAACGACTTTTCGTAATGAACATTAATATTAAGTTGGTTTAAGAGGCAGCAGAGGTTTTTACGAGTAAACTTTCCCCCTTGCTTCATTCAGCTGCTAGGTTTTTCCACAGGCGTAATAAAAAAGGTTGATGGATTGCATAGTGTTGTCCTGGCTTCATTTTGTCTTAATTCTAATAGTGAATGATGATAAGTTGGAGGGCTAAAAAAATATAAAAGTTACTTAGGTTTAATCTAACGTAAAATCGTGAACATTGTAATTTCCATGTTCCTTTTTTGCACTGGTTTTGAATCCCAGGTGAACTATAATATAGCATGAGAGCCATAGTAAAGGAAGCCAAGGCTATTATCTAAGACAATATTGACGTTACGCGCTCAATTATTGGGCTGGGATTATCCGATCTTTCGCGGTGAAAATACGCCTCTTTCCAAATTTAGTGATTGTGAGTTAATTTTGTGACTGATTTAGAAAATAATAATTTAAACATAGAGGCAGGAATTTAATTTTCTCATATGAACAACAGTAATCCAGTCGTCAGAAAACGCGTTGTTAAGCTGAAGTCCACATTGAACTTTTCTTATTCTACTTAGAAAGGAAGCAGATAAGGTTAGCTGTAAATGTTATCATTAATATTTATGCTAAATGCATACGAGAACCATCACCCAAATGGAAAACATACCAGAAGGTTATACCCACCCAGTTTTTTTTTGCCTTTTCACTTTTTTGGTGAAATGAATACAACTGGACATCAATATTTATTTTTGAGCAACCCTAATAGTAATACCTAATATGTTATTTGCACAATTACTTTAAAGGCTTTGGCAATGAAATGAAGGTATACTGTGCATAGATTTATTAAAATGCTTATTTAAAGAAATTATAGCATTTGAAGCAATGGACTACATTTTAAAGCTAATATCACCATTCACTCGTATCTCTTTAGTCTTTTTCTAGAAACTTACATTAAATTTTTTAGTGCGGCATTGCATTTTGGGTTGCTGACATCACTGGTAAATGTTTAAGATCCTATCGGGAGAGTATGACAGAAAGTTAGGGCGCGATATTTTTTTTCGACCCCTTTTATTTCAGACAATTGCATTTTATAACATTAACTTATCTAAATATTGCATTGTAACAACGAAAAATATTAATGTATTCTCATGTAAACAGCGGTAATGTAAACCCATTAGTTTAACCACCTTTTGAGCATCACATTTCTCGGTATAATTTTTAACAATATACAACTAACTTTATTTATTAAACAGTACAGTTTGAGGAGTCGATTGGTTGATGTTTTGCGTCAGCAACCTTGCACATGATTTGGGAAGCAGAATTTTCACAATAACTAACCTCCCCTGAAGGACTTCAAAGGGGGAACTCCTTTTACTCCATTAACTACGATAGTTAATGATAAGGGTAGTTAAGCAATCTAAATTAAGTTTAAATATACCTTCGTGCTCATAAGACATTTCCGCAAACTGTAGATTACACTACCTAATGTGCCATGGGTTGTAAGGTCAAGGCCCCTATATGTACGTGTACCGTTCAATACTTTCATGGATAATCCAAGAGATCTGCGTATCGAAAAGGTTTGCTTTTAGTTAACCTCATCTCTTAAGAGACTTTTGTTAAAATTTCATTTTTAACCATCAGTGATTTCATTTTCGTAGTCGATTGAAGTTAGAAACTTTTGTCTATCTGGAAAAATGAAAAGAATGAGTTTCGTGGGGATAAAACACATCTTTTGAAAAGAATTAAACCTATTAGAGATCAAAGCCAAATTTGGTGGAAGTTCATGATATTTGCTCCTGCATTTGCGACGGTTTACAATTGGGTAAATGATTTGAATGTGGCTGTACATTCACAAATGATGAAAATTTACGGGAAGTCCAGAGGAAATGCCTTCCTCCGAAATAATCGAAAAAGTCCGAGATTTGTTTTTTAGTGATAAAGGAATAAAATTTCACGAAATAGTTGAGGTGACAGACATGTCCCAAGGTACGTGTACTCTTTTCAATTTTTCGCGAAAAATTTCACGCACGACGGTGAAATCGGCCTACGAGGTGATGGCCACGGTTTTTTGGGATGAACGCGGAATCGTCGGCATCTATTACTTACAAAAAGGACAAACGATAAATGAACAGTGTTTTACGCTGTTATTGCACCAGTTGAACGAATATATCAAGAGCAATGTCCTCATTCGGCAAAGAAAAAAATTCTCTTCCGTCGAAAAAATTCACGGGTGCACATCTGCAACTTTTGAATGATGAAAATTGTGGAATTAAAATGCGAATTATTACAACACCCATCGTTCCAACAGATTTGGCTTCCAGTGACTCAGTTTCATTTCCAAACTTGATAAAAAGGCTCGGTGAAATACGTTTCACGCCGAAAGATGAGTACATCGCCAGAACAGATGCCTGTTTTGAGGACCTTCAGAGAACCTTATTTTTGGACGACTCACAAAAGTTGGCGAATCATTGCGAAAGTGTATCGAGCAAAAATGAGAATATGCTGAAAAATAATCTACTCAAAATGCTTTGTTTTTCTCTTCTTTCTCTAGGACTCATTGAAGGACCCAAGTGCATTTTGCTGAGGAAGCAACCGCTTTGCAGGGTACAGTCATATGACCTCTGCTAGCAGAGGTTGTATTGACTTTAAATTGAATGATGCACCTTATTCATTTGGTTCGTAGTCTTTAATTTCCTTCAATCTCATTATCATTTTCCACCAGAACGAGGTTTGTTTTATGGATTCCCCCAAAAATAACCTACTAGTTGTCAGTATTTTCAATTTTCCATAATTCCAAAATCATATCATCAACAGCTTCCTGAACTTCGTAACAATTATTTCAATTTATGTTTTCTTACTTATAGTCCTAATTAAGCTTTGTTGACTCCAATATGTTCAGTTAGTGTCACTGTTCTGCTACCGTGAATATCCTCCATGAGCTCCTCCCTTGTACCACTCTTTTTATGGTATCTTTATTTGATATAATACCAATCCCTTTTTTATTATTCCTCGCTGACCACATTTTACTCACCTCCAGTCTTCTCTTCTACTTCAATTGAATATGTCGGACAGATGACCTTACAAAAGTAATCTCCATTTGAGGAAATAAGAGTCATTTTAGAAAAAAAACAATTTCAGAGTTGAAAAATCATTTGCCTCGCCAGGGGTTCGAGTCCGGATTCCACGATATCCGGCCGAGTGCTTTAGTCAGTTAAGCTACCGAGGTGTCCTCTTAAACTCCGTAATTTCTTTTTAAATTTCAAAGGACAAGAGAACGCCTCCGTAGCTTAACTGGCTGAAGCTCTCGGCCCGGTATCATGGAATCCAGGCTCGAATCCCGGTCAAGGCGGGTGATTTGAAATTGTTGTGTTTAGCGCACATTGGCGGACATTGCATTAAAGATACTATGGAGTCATTTCCTACAGTTCTTTGAATTTTCATTCACGAGTTTAAATTAATCTCTTCTTTTTGCCTAGCCTAGCCCTCCTAGCAATAATAAGCTGTTGTTTCTTACGATAAGAAAGCCTCCTTTGCCTTTCCTTGCTTTGCTGAAGTCACAATTGTTCATTCGACTGCTATTGATTTTGCTGCCTAAATAACTCTTCCACTTAATCTTTCCCCAGTCCTTTTCCTTGTCTAATTTCGAGATTATCTCAATTTATTTCGCCTACAATCGTAAAAGTAATACTGATAATGTTAACCTGGAGATTTTAATTTTTTGTCCCTCCTACCACCCATGCTAGTATCATTTTGAGGCCTTTCATCTAAAAATTGAAATGTGCCTTTTTTTCTCAGCGTGTTCGGGCGTTTCTTATTTCCTTTCCCTTGATCTCTTTCACAGCCTTAGCAATATACATGTCAGTAATTTATGAGCAACCCAGGATGACATCTTCCTCTATTTTCGCATATTATCTGCTTTCAGCACTTCCATTCACTGCCGTCTATTCTGTAGAGAGAGATGCTATCAATCTTCCTCCGTTTTGGTTAATTTTCATGTTTTAGGATAATTATTATCCTATTGAAGTCCACGCTGCCAAAGTCTATATTAAAATTCACGACTGAACATAATTTATCCATCCGTATTTCTCAATTATTTTCTCGAAGATGTGTCCAAAAGTGAAAATTGAGCAGCTTATTTTGTTCCTCTGAATAAAAATAGGCATTCAAGTTCTTTTCCGTTCATATATCCATTCTTCCGTAGGTTACTAGGTAAATCATTGCGTAGTCTCGAACGTGAAGTTTTGTGAAATTGGAACATATTAACCACCAAGTAGTAGTGATTTGATTTTAGTAAAACTTTTTTAATACACATCAGGTTCCGATCTAGTGCGTCATTTTCAGGTTTAGATTTTTATCAATATGATTCAGTTAATACGCCATCTTCGTCTGAAGATGACGTGGTAATCTCGAAATCTTGTCCGCAACTAAAAAATTTAAATAGTGGAAATTGGCTAGCATTTAATCATTATTATTTTTTTCAAAATATTTGATGCACGAATTACAGTAATTGCTCGGAAGTTTTCGCATATTTCTTCTTTTCTATTTTTACTATACGGTCTATTATTTTCATCTTAACGTACTTTGGTGATTCTCTCGCATAAGCGTCACCTGTGAAGTTGAGTAGATGCATCAACGGTATCTTTCCTATTTTTTAATTCTGAGAATGTTTCATCGTTACCTGATGCCTTGTTTGCGATGATACCCTCTTACGTCACACTCCGATCTCAATATGAAATTTCCTCTCTCGGCATCATTAATTAATTACTCTTCATCCATTATTCTGGTATTATTTCATTTCCCACGATAAATCGTCTCCGAAATTCATATGGTCATTTTAATATTCTCTTTCAACGAAACATTTCATTGTAACTCTATCAAGAGTGCTGATGTTTGCTGATGCTCTGCGGTCTGGCAGTCTTTCAGGTATGGTTCCACGGTACTATTCTATTCTCTTCATTTTTGAATTCAATTATGTTACCCTGTGCGTCTACACAAATTCATCAATCTGTTTGTATAATTTTTTATTCGACATTCCTCTTATTTTGTGGCATTTCGACTGATCACATTCATTAATTCTTTGTAAAATTTTTGCTCTTCCGTGGTCCTCGAGTTTTTGCATTTTCTTACCGCTTTCTTTTTGGCAGCCCTCTTCGCAATCAATCTTTGATCCATCGTTTACTTTCCACGAATTTTCTCCGGTCTTGTTTTCTCTTCCTTTGCCGCCTAAAAATCAAATCATTTCTTGTCATATTTCTTACTTAAATCGACCCTCTCTCTATTGCTAAGATTATTAATTTGGCCCTACAATTTCTGAGGGTTGCGATACGTCATTCCAGTTCCTTTTAACCTTTTTTAACCGTGTACTGACCTTTAATGTGTATCCATTGTTTCCCTATGCCTTTTGGATTAAGGATGGGAGTAATACATTTACGCTGTTAATAATGGTTTTAAAATCTATTCTTTTAATGCCAAGCAAGAATAATAAATTCGTTTATTTTATAAATCTTTGAATATGGTTATCAAGTCATAGAGGAAAGAGGGTTTAAATATTATGATAAATGGTCGGGTTATTCTCTTGATTTGAAAGGTAGCAGATTGCGAGCTCTGACGTTACACTTTCGGTTTCAATCTAGGAATATTGATTATACGTAATCATTAAACGTATGAAGTACTAATTTTTCCAATGTTAACATTAACATTATCAACATATGGCCAATACTGAAAAATGCATTGTCTCTTGGTGTGCAAGTGACCCCTGCTATGCTTTCTATCTCATTGCTTTAGTAGTTTAACATAAGGTGTAATAAGGAACTCCTACAGCTATCCATATGGTTTTTTCAATGTATCATGCTTTATGTATACCCAGTATATCACTGTTCAGTCTATATTATTGTAGATATGAGCAATGTTTTCCTTATTCTTTAATTACTCCCTTATAATTGGTCACATATGAGACCTATGATTAGGCTAGTAAAAGCTGAATTATTGATACATATTAATACTTTTAAGTATTTATCTCCATTCAAAAGAACTTCTCATCCCATCTAACTGTATATGTTGACATTAGACGACAAATACAGTTTCAATAGAAGAAAGGGTTGCTTATGGGGAGGAGTATGTATGGTGGGTTCTTCCTTCAGGTTTCAGTATCCACACTTCGACTAGTGCAATGAAAAATTTAGAAAATGAATAAGAACAACTGATATACAAAAGTATATCTTATAAATGACGAATAATGGAGTTATTCCATGAAAGACCGATTATTTTTCCATAATATCCTTCATTGTCCGCTAGTTATTTCATGAAAGACATATAATGTTTGCATAATATCCTACATTATCCCTCGCTCCCCAAGATGTCAAGCGGATGTGAAGTTTGGTATCATAATGCATCCTAATATTTCTCGTAACCATTCATGTCGGTGACAATCGCACTTCCGTTTCCCCAGCGAGGTGATTGGCGCTTGATTCGTAAGCACAGCTTTGAACCAGAACCTCGTCCAGGGCGTTGGATATTTCAGTTTACGAAAAGATATTCGAACACGTGGACGTGTACGTAATTTCCCATCGTCTAAATCATTCGCCTTAATAATCTCTACTCGAACCCGGAACCCCTCTGAATGAATTTTAACTGTGAGATTCCTACATTGCAATGCTTATTATCGGATGACTTCGCTTGAGTAACTGTCGCGACATCCTCCGTGATTCTTTCAAGAGGATTTAGATACGCGCCCAAACCACAGACATTTTACTTCACCCTTGCGGGAAATGTCACGCACTATTTTCCTTGTGGGCCATTTCCCGTTCAGTTCAAACGACGATGGAGTTGGGAAAATGGGGGTGGGCGGGAAAGTATTCCTGTTGCAGCCACCGCTCTCGCAACACTTAAAAGCTTTCTTCGAATTAATTTTGATCAATGTCCCCGGTGACCCCTCTCCACCCCGCTGTAGGCTGAAGCGAGGAAAAATTACTTCCAAGGTAGAACGACACATTTAAAGATTTATACCCCTCGCTTATTATATTACCGTTCTTTCACCACCTACCTAGGGGCAATTTTTTTTCTCTGCTTCCTCCCTCACTCCCTCCTCTCACCGCTACTCTCATCTCCTGAATATGAAAGGCTGCGGATCCTTAAAAAAAGAAATCCCAACACCCCTTCCATCTCACGTCCTTCGCTATCAACCCCCGCCCCACCCACCCCGTACCCGTCCCTCCCTCCCCGGGGGGGGGGGCGATGGGAAGGACTGGGCGTGTTTGGTGTAGGGTCGAGGGGAAGGAAGGGCTCGTAGGCCCGGAGCGATCTTGAGGGGGCGAGAGGAAGGAGTGAGGGCGAAGAAAAAGCCCGTGAGCTGCCCCTGTTTGAAGATTACACCGTGGATGTTTATTTATGAGAAAAGGCCGTTGTGAGCGGTAGAGAGGGGAGGGATTCTTGGGCGGGTAGGTGGACGAGGGAGGGTTTTGGGGAAGCAAGGGGTCGGCGAGTGGAGAGGGAGGATGGGTGTGTTGGGGGGGGGGTCGTAAAGGCCTTGACAAGGATTTCTAATATACCGTACAAATTTCCAACCTTCGGAACTGCGGGGTGTCGGTTGAAAGAGGCCAGGAGGATGGGGAGACGTGCGGCGAGGGGGGGAAGCGAGGAGGGGGATGGAGGTTTTTGGAACGGAGAAAAGGGTATTAAGGGCGAGGAAGGAGCTTTGAGGGGAGTGAGTGGGAAGAGAAAGGGGAAGGATAGAGCGTAAGATGTAAAAGGGGTTGGTATCGAGAGAGTGAGTGAGTGAATGAGGAGAAGGGGTTGGAAGCGTTGTAGAAATAAGGGAGGGAGTGGCGGCGGGGGAAATGGGTGTAGGTTGAGCGATGAAGGGTGTGTGGGAGAGGGGGGGAAGGGAGAAGGGGGCGGCTGGGGGGAGTGGACGGGGAGGAGACGGGCGTTAGGAGGGGAGGGGAACCATAAGGCTCAGCAGCTCTGAAACTTTCAGTGAATGCTAATTAAAGCGCCTGGGTGATTTATTCTTTCAAATGAAACTTTTTGGCCGTAGTAAACTTTCCCCATATCACGCTCCTTCCTCCCATCTCTCCCCTCCAGCACCTTCCTCCATCTTTCCTACCCCCACCCTTCTCTCTCTCTCTCTCCGCGGCTCGTTCTATTCTTTCCCCTCACCCTCGACTCCCTACTTCCCACCTTACCTTTCTTTAGGACATCCCCCAATCCACTTCTCACTCCTCCTCTTTTTATCCATCTCATAACACCCTCTTGTCTTTCCTCGCTTTCACAATGACAGCGTCCGATTCTCATTTATTTGGAATGGTATGGGGTGAGATTTCTTTCATGTATGTAGAATTATATGTATATATATATATATATATATATATATATATATATATATATACATATACATATACATACATACATACATACACAGTATATATATATGTGTATATGTGTGTGTGTATATATATGTATATTTGTGTATATATATAATTTAAATTCACACACACATGCATATACATACATACCCGCAAGGTAGGAAGGAAGAGAGCCCTCATCTCCCGACTCCATCTTTATTATTCCACTGTCTCGCCCCCTGTCTTCCAGTGTCGGGAGGAATCTTTTTTTCCTGGCTCATTCCGTATATTGGTCATGCCGCCTTCCCCTACTCTTCGGGGGAATATTTCCAGTTTTTCCGCCGTATCTTTTTATTTGGTCCCCGCGACGGTCTTCTACAACTTCTTTTGACTCTGATTGAGATCAAGCTTTAGTTCCACAGGGTATCATTCTGTCGCTCCATTCATTTTTTTTTACTTTCCCGCTCCGCGAACTTCATTTAGATTCGAATTCTCATTCCTTTATCGTTCCTTACCCGTGTTCAACGCGATTTTTTTGTTTTTTGAAACGGCTTTTAAATTTTTTCGACCTTCCCCCGCCATTATTTGTGATCCACTGCCCTCACCTTAAATTTCTCTCGCGCTCGGATTTCCTTGTGCGTGTGAGGCTTTTTTCTTTACTTTCGGGACATAAATCACTTCCCATAAGTTATGGTCTTGTTAGTTACTCTCATACCAGCTTCCTTCCTAATTGAATCTGCATTACGGTTGGAATGCTTTTTAAATACTTTTTTTTGTAAAAGTGGCATGCAGAGGAAGATTTCTGGAAAGTTTTTTAAAGGTAGTTTTTTTTCTTCCACTGAGAGGAGCAAAAAATGTGAGGAAAAATTTCTTAAATTAGCGTCTTGCATCCCGTGAAACTTTTTCACTCTGCTGAATATTTATTGTACGACTGAATGGAGCAATTATGTATTCAGAAAGTATTTTATTTATGCATTTTGGTTCAAGGAAAATGTGGTGTTATATTTTTTTTACCACCACAACTTGAATGATGTTCATTAGTAAGTTAAGAAATTGCAATTAAAAAAAAAATGAGTGCCCTGAAATGCTAATTCATGTTTGTTTCTACGAAGGATAAAAAGTTGTGCGAAGGTTTTTAGTAAGAATTCTCCTGTTTGAATTATATCTTTCAAATGCAAAAGAAAGCACAAACGAGTTGACTTGTTAGGAGCGCTCGGCGCGATTACCACAGTTGATTGCTGAATATATTTTTGTGGCAGCGGGAGATAAAAAATGTGAAGAGATAAGGTAAGCAAAGGTGAGTCGTAAATAGTTTTATTGAAAAATGCTGTATGAAAACAAAAATTGGATACAATATTATGCTAAATTTGCATATAAAATATTGTACAGATTATCAATCAATTTTAAGCAGATGCTTTGTAATGCAATATACAATACTATTACATTCGTAATACAATAGACAAGCTATTAATGACAATCGTAATGCAATAGATTGGATTATTTCATTACAGTAACGATGTCACCAAAAATAATATATCTAATAATGGAGTGAAAACATGCATTCGCACCTAAGTTGCATTGAAAATAAGCACTCGTTGCATTAAAAATTGCAAATTTTTATTTTATGATTTGGCATGAATCGATTGGTTGATGATACTAGCAATGAATCATTTATTGGGTTTAATGCGTATTTTTCTTTTCGGATAATAATTGGTAAAAATTAATTATACTTTGAGCTTGAATTACTAGTTCCATAAGCAGAACAAATGCGTATTAAGGCTCATTAAAAATGTATTCAATAAATATAAATTAATACTACTTGACTGGTCCAAATTCTGGCATTCAATGTGTGTAAATTTTATTTCTGGTATTCATTGTTTATATAATTACTGTTTTTTATAATTTTATAAGTTAAAGAAAATAATTCTTCAATTTTTAAAGTGATTAATGTGCTGTATAAGAGTCGATCTATTTTATACGGCGCTGTAGATGTTTTTTACTCTCCAGAGTATTTTTTTTCACTGGTGATGCCCCAGTCTTATTGGTCAGCGCGGGATGCAAAAGATGGTCAGCGAAGAATGATGTCTAGAACGCCGACCTTATGTCGGCGGAACGAAAACTAAAATTTAATCAATTAACCCCTTTATCATTCATTTCCAACGCCCTGAATGCAAACAAAATTCATCATCCATCAATCACATTTTTTTCTTCGGAGTTTCTACCTAGGTGCAGGGTTCGTCGGCTGGATGGATGGACAGAGGAGAGCTCTCAAATGTAGGGTGCAAAAACGGGTGAAAACGTAAAACTAATTGACTTCCATCAATCAAAATTCCCTGACGGAATTGAAAAAAAAAACCCGGACGAATGGCTCATTTACCCCGCCGCTGCCGTCCTATTTACACGTCCTGCCCATTCTCCTCCGGAAGGGGAGGAGTGGGGGTTGCTCGAGGGGAGGGAGATAGCAGCAAAGATTAAAACTCCATCCGTTTTTTCTCCCTTTTGTCATTTTTGTGTCGGAACGATACGGTTTTTTTGTTTTCGGTCCTCGGAATGGCACTACTGACAATATCTCGGCGAGCTACGCAACTCTCAGCACGTTCACCGCGGAACGTCCACTCCCGATGCGCGTGAGAGGATCGGGCCGCTGATTGAGTGTATGTAGTATGTCGTGGCGATCCGTCCCAACTAGTGAGGCGGGCCCGACCGACAGACCGTCCTTTTCCCCCTGTGTTGCCCGGTATTCTCGCTCGCCTCCCTCGCCACCATAAAAATGCACGTACTCGGCGTCGCCTCAAATGCGTTACGCCATTCACGGACGAATTTTGTGGAGACGGTAAAGAAAGGTACATATCCGCCGGGGAAACTGCTCGAGAGTCTTCGCAATAAACCTTCGTTCAGCCAAAATTAAAATTTTTTTATTCTATAAAAAATATTAGCCATTAAACAGGCAAAGATTTTAAACCACTATCTCCTTAAACGAGCCGCCGAGTTTATATTATTATTAGTGGTACTCTTAAGATTAAAATTAGTTAAGACATACTTGCTAACCACTGCTACATTTCTAAGTTCCACCTGGGAGTAACGCCTTACAATGTGATAACATTTTAGAGTTAGCTTAGTGGTTTAAACAGTGAGACTTGAGTTAAAAAACAGACAAATTGTGATGATCTTTAAACAGGATGATTACTCCACAGAATTGACTACAAAACTACATTTTACCCGCATACACTTCTATATAACTCTTGTAACTCTAAGAACAGTTTCAATGGGTTTGAGTTTTATTGATGGCGAGGTAATCAACATGCAGATATTAAAATAAACATCAAGAAATTACATGCACATTTACTTGTCTTATCAATATTTATCAGATTGTTGACATTAAAATGAATGAAAAAATAATTTGTGAAATTTGGACGAACTCTACAAGAATGCTACGTTAAAGATTTTTTGCCTTCATTCGTGGCAATTTTATGTAATTAATTAATTTCTTTTCATACGGAAACATGATTTTTGTACCATCTTATACGTATATATATTTACTTCCATGGCATGACCGTTACATATATATGACTAAATATAACGCATGCCTATCCGATATATTCTTGAATGCTAATCAGCGGAAAAATTAACAATCCGATATTAAACTTTGAGGTTTAAAAAAATTCCTTTTTTTATCCGTTAAATTCGCTAGTTCCAGGAGACAACGCCTTTGCGAACAAAAGCCGCGCGTTTCAGCTAGCGGTACGTATAGATTTTATCGATAGGGCTCGAGCGCTCTGCGCAGTTTTAGCCTTTGCGTTGTTTCCCGTCCTCACCATCTCTCCCTCCCTGTTTTTTGATCCGTAAAGCCGAAGCTTTGGTTTTAACTCCGCCTACAACAAACAGAGACCTAATGTCATCCCCTCTCGGAGTGCTCTCTGCTGTTGGTCGTGTCGCTCATATCATTCTTCTTTCGCGAGCCCACCCGTGAGATTAGTCTCTCTCGACACGGATTGACTCCTTGGTATGTGCCGGTGTGGTTTGACGTGTGGGCGGAGCCGTCGAGGTACAACATTGTCACCACATTTATCGACTTTCACTGGTGATGTGCCTGATTTTCATCATCAGAGGTTGTTAATGTCAATTTGAAATGCTGATGAGAATTTTGTTAAGTCCTGAGAACCCTGTCGTTATGATTTAAGACGTTTTCCGCAGTGGAAAACGGTCATTCTTAAATCAAGTGAGGTGTTGAATAAAATCTATGTCATTTTAATAAAATTAAGAATACAAAGTAACTTTCCACTGTCCTTTATTAGCGTACAACCGGTTTCAATGCTCAAGCGTCATCATCAGGTACCCCACATAATTTCCACAAGGTTGAGCCGGGAACAATGGAAAATCTATGTCGTTCTAAATTGTAATAGGTGAGAATGTAAAGGTGGAATAAAGGTAAACTTTGGATATTTTTTTACGAGATCAAAATTTCTATAAATGTTAACGACTTATTTTACCTTGTCATAATACTGTGGAACGCGAAAAATTTGAAGCAATAGAAGGATAAAATGATGGGTATGGTTTAATGCTTCAATGGCGTTCACCCAGAGCAGTACTATTGGTATCACAACACCAATACGCGGCCATAAGATAACCAATCACCAAGTGCCGGGTGCGAGGATGCACTCCCCACGACAATGTATCGCAGTTCATCCGGTGATATAGCAGTGCAATTTAGAAGCATGCTTTTCTATTTCCGTAACTGACGCCGAAATAGTAGAAAAAAAATCACGGGATATGTAGCTGCGATATTGTGGCTAGCAATACACTCCACGAAGGTTATATACATGAAATTATCCATAAACATTGATCGGCATGCTGAAACAAAGGTCACATTGAGCGAAATTCATGTAAATGCAGAGTGAAATGAGAACTCGTGTATTTACCCCACGATTATTTTTTATCGTAGCTATTACGATAACGAACATCATTCAGCCCAAATTACCTTCAGCTACCGACTTTTCACCTGTAATTTAATACTTCACGAGGTAGGCGATTATAAATTACATGAACATAGTTGGTTAGTTAGGAAATTTTTGCGCTAATTGATAGCCCTAACGAGTGCTCAGGTGGTGTATCAGATAACCGGAATGTAAGGAATTGCCAAAGAGATAATATTAGAACACATATTTGTTATGATCGTAACTCACTAATTAAGAGAGGGAGCTTTGTTTTTTGACCGAGAAAGTATTCAAAGAGTTGAGATTAATCAATGAATGGAACATGAGCATCGCAAATATTACTCTTGTGAAATGTTTTTGTATGTTCCCCTTTTACACTTGATCCAATGATTATTTCCCGTAGATGAGGTATTGTTCGAAAGTGCCGTTGATAGTGTTGTTGGGAAACGAAGAGTTGTTTTACACAAAGTGGTATTAATTTTTTAATCAACTATCTAAAATTTAATGGGCTGGGGAACGTCAGGAAAATTTAGTTATTGTGATAGATACATCATTGTTTAATATATACCGACGGCATGCTAACACCATATTTTTCCATTCTTCATGAAAGCAAATATAATTATTTTTAAATATGGAGTAATACGCAGTTCACTTCATTTTCGTATCATCTGACAGTTTTATTTTTTTGCAAAATCTCGGATAACGTCTGAGGAAGTTTTCTAATTGAGAAAGAAACATTGTAAATGTTTACGACTGATCACAGCGCACGATCAACGAATTATTTCAATTGTTTTTTTCTTTACCAGTAAAAAGCTTATGTAAGTGACATTAATTTTAAAAGTGGGTTATCATGTGCAACGTTTTCATTTGTGCGGGGTATAAGTGTCTACTAATTATTTTCTTCTTTCTCGACTATTAATTAAACAAAATACACCTACAAAAACGTGCACAATATTATATGCAAATATAGTCGCATAGTAAATCAAAAGGTAAATATTCTACTCTTTCAGGCTTCACTTCGTGGAAGTATTTCATACCCATATTAAAAGGACTTTTCCACAGATTTTTACTATAAGGTACAACGCGTTTCAAAAGGTAAATTAATTACGTAAATGGTGCAGAAAAGAACGACTCATTTTTCTAGATAATAAAACTACCCATGCCCCAGCATTCGTGGCAAAGTTTGGTTTTAGGTGGTGAGTGTATACCTAACCATATAATAAACCCTCGCGGCGTGGTTAAATTACACGATAGCCGCAAGTATCTCCCCTACCGGCATTACTTAAGGTTGTCCGAGGAAACTGGCATGCCTGTCTAAAATACTACAACCATTGATTGATGGCTGATCATCATTTAAAGGAGAGTATTTGTATAAAATATCTGGGAAACTTAGCAGAAAGTTGGCATCATAAAGGTGGATCATAATTCTTATGAGGCTACAAACCAGCTTCATTTTTTGCAAAAGGGCAGTTGGATATATTTCGGGGTGGAAAAGGTTAGGGGTTTCTTATTAATGGCAATCGTTGAGTAAGGAAAAGCTTGATGAATTATATTTTCATCGATAATATCAATTTTTACTTAATATCATTGAAGGGGTATGCAAATTAGACGTATTTGTTGTGTATTTGTTAGTGGTATGATGGTATACTTGTACATCTAATTTCGGATAGTATATAATATCCGTTTTAATTCCTATAATTTCATTAATAACATATCTCTTAGCGTAGCGTAAGGTAGCAGTCTAGAAAAAAATATATGTGCCAACTTAATTTTTATATGTACGTACCATCTTAATTTTCAAAACAGTCATTGTTGAAAATATTCGAATATTTCCCTCGGAAAAGGTTAGTTGATATAGCCTTAAATCCAATTTTGATTCTAATCATTTGATCAAAGTAGACGAGGTTCAAACTCCACAAGTACACTAATTCCTATTCTTCCAAGTTCGTGTTACATCATGCAGTGACCCGTGGAGCCATCTCCAGGATATTCCAACTTCCATTGCCCTGACGTACTTACTCAATGTTAGGAATCACTGCCGTTGTCCCAACCAAATTTCCGAGGTATTCCCAGAGGAGCGGCGCGTAGAAAACTTAGCAAAACTCTTCTTCGACTGGGAGTTGGTTAGTGAAGAGAGAGAGGAGAGGTTAACTTTGGAGTCCTCAATATGTTTGTGCGACTGTCGGATCTAAATTTCCCTCCACATTCCTTACAGGCTTTGGATATTTTAAATAGGTGACTGACAATCAACTATTAAAGGAAAATATGACAATACCATCTATGAAACCTAGTTAAAAAATTGGGTTAATATTAATATGGGCGGGGGTCGCGGTTGTCCAGTGGGTAGAGCGTTGGACTGCTGACCAGAGGGTCCCGGGTTCGATTCCCGGGCAAGGCACTCTGGGCACCCGCAGCTCCACCCAAGCTAAAGTGATTTTTCGGGTACCAGGTCTTCCTGGGAAACCATAACCGGCACAGGGAAAGGAATTGGCCCCCCTACCCTGATGTGTGAATTTCACACGCCGTATAGGTCTTAGTACTGGGTGATCTCTACCATCACCTACTAAACCGACCTTCGGGTTGATTACTGTGTTTATGGTTTATGGTTATTAATATGGGCATTAAATTATTAGCATGAATTTCGCATTCCTATTAAACAACATCGAAAAATAACTAAGAGTTTAATAAGTTGGGGCATCAATGGAACAGGCACACGTAATTGAATACAATCATACCTCAGGTTTTAATAATAGAACTTTAAATTTAGCGTACTAAGTCTCGTTTGGATAACCAAAGTTAATATAAAACACATATTGTGCGACAATATTTTGAGTAGTTAATGATGAATAATGATTAAAGTGTTTCAACAGATTGGAAAAGGTCTAGAATTTGTTCGCTGCAATACAAGAAAGAATAAAGCTCACTTAAGAATTCAGACGTCTGTCTCTTCTAAAACAGCTCACTTGCATTAGCAGGGGAACAGGCTAAATTATTACCTAATATATAACTAGATTAATATGGTAGAGATTGATTATAATTATTAATAATAACTGTGATGGTTGATGGCGGTGTAAAAATATGATTACGAAATTTAAACAAAAGGAATTTTCATTATATCACGAATACACATATTACTTGAAATATTGCTTAAGAGTACCCTGCCTGCTGTAAGAATGAACAATATGTTACAGTTTTAGGTCCATATCAAAGACTTTTGGTCTAATGCAACTCAAAAAGTATTGCTCCGATATTCTGAAATTTTGGTAAATTCTCTAAAACAGCCGTGATGGTATTCAGTCAAATCCAAGGTGGAGGGTTTCACGAGGGGTGACATGGAATAAATCTTATTAAAGTTGTTTATGCGATCAGATTTGTACAGATGATGCCTCTTGCAAAAAAAATTCCTCATACACACTTTTTTCTTGTGAAACTTCGCCATTTTGCCAAGAGCGTAATATTAACGCTCCATTATATTTTATATTATTTATTAATATGCAAATAAGTAAAAGTAAATAAGTCAAAAACACGAAAGCAATCACTGGGGTAGAAAGAGTAAGGATACACTATGCAAATATTGTTTAACTATAGTATACAACCACATTTTGAGTCCTAATAATTTCATCGACAGCTCTGCCACCTATGTTTACTTTGAAACGCGAATTGCTTGCGTTTTGAAAAGTGGAATTTATGTTCAGGTGTATAACTGTGTTCACGCTTAGTGCAGTTGAGCTCCCCCCGCGTAAATAACGCACAGAGGCTAATCTCTCATCGTCCCTTCCGTCAATATCTATCAGATTGAATCATTTTGAATGTATATTACCCCACTCTAAAAATTAACATGAATATTCGCTCGGTAGCTCATCACATTTCGAATGAATTGAAAAAATATTGAGGCGCTAGAATATTGATGTTGGCTAAAAGCAGATTGGCAGTTCAGAAATATCATATGGACGGCTTAAATTTTAAATTTCCGATCCATCACTCCACTCCACGCCGTTCAGAGTATCTTATAATGTTCACGCACATGATAGATTCGCAAAAAAATGAGATTACCCCTTAATGCCAGTATGATTGATAACCGGGAAAACATCATGATCCATTATTTGAACTCTGAAGTTTGTGCCTTTATCATGTATTGAACGAAATTATCGATCGGAGGCAGCGAACAAATATAAATTGAATTTTAAACACCTCCTGGATACAAAATAATCCGGACGGAAGCCCAAATTTTAATTAATTGGTTCGGTAGAGGAAATAACAATCGACAGTGTTGTAGTTAGTAATGAGCGTATTCATTAATTAAAGGATAATTTTTCAACGTTGCCCGTAAAACATCGGTTCATCTCTCACATATCAAAAATCTTATTATAACCTGGCGCGATTCAATTTTGTATTGCTAAGAAGATAATAATAAGTTTGAAGTAAAACATTTTGTAATTGGCAGTCACGCATGTGGCCAATTTCTTGAGAAATAGTACACAAATAATATAACCGAGCAATTGTGATGATATACAGGATGCGTCACTTAAATCCGGACAAGCACGCGTTTCATCGAATGAGATTTCCTCGCCGGGTTAGCGAAACCTTCCCCCGACTTCTCCGAGGTATTATACTTGGCCACAATATCATAAACAGTTGATCTGGGGTACCCAAAGAATCGAACTATTTCGAAATATAACGCCCAGTGCGAACACTTTCGATAACAGTGGCTCTTCAATTGCATTCTGCTTTTGTACGCAACATCTAGGCCATTTGGAGATTATGACTGTTTACCAGATGCCTATAGCTTTCAAGAACGTCAATCACAACCTCCAGTGGAACTACGATATGGGGGAAATTCAAATTTAAATTTGCCCGGATTTAAACGTTCCACCCTATATAATTCTACTGGTATCCTTGCTGATCATCGATGACGACAGGGGATGGTTAATTCGTCAGAGCATATAAATTCTCTTAGATGTCTCCCAGTTGATGATCGCATGCCGATAGCCTTTCAAGCAAAATGCATTAGTCTCCTGCGTAAGGCGTAAGAGAAGTTTTGCAGCATAATGAAAGTGATAATATCTCTGATATATTAATGCAATCCTTCAGTTTCGTCACTCATTATTGATTGATCATCTGCAAACCTAATTGACTTTATCATCTCTCCACGACTTTTATCCACAGACTTCAAAGCTCCCCTTTACATTTCCTACAACCCCAATCTCACTCCTTTGAAAATCCACAGCCCGATTCTCTCTCTCTTACCCTTGCCTGTGCCGGTCGATTCAAGTCCCGAATAATGCGCATATCCTTCCATTCTAATACTCATATGTTCCGTAACTTAAGCCACCCTACACTCGGTTGAACGACTTCTCAAAATTCAATAAGCACGCAAAGATATCCTGATTATATTAAATGTTCCTTTATACTGTACTTCTCGTCATTAGAATGGCACGATGGCGTCTTCCGACTGCGTTTTTAGTTTTACCTTCTTTTCGTTTATGGCAGATATGGCAGTTTTACCCTCGCCATACCCTGACTCTTTACCTTACTTACACAGTGCTTCAACGTCAACAAATATCTGGAATATCTACATCTCCTACTCACTGATCTGTTCACCACATTTCCTTGATCGTGGGAGTATTAAAAAATGAATCATAAAACCATTTCCAAAAAATGACATGATAGCACAACGGCACGTAAAAGTGTCGTCTTATCAAAACTATAGCATGGAGGCAAAAGGCGGGTATACGTGTCAGCATACAGGTAGACGTCAGGCATACTCCTGTATGCGTAAATGTTCAAGTAATGTGGTGAGATTGGGAGAGTCCTCGAGGATGTTTGTGGTAAAAATAGATAGGGAATGAATGATTCATGAAGAAATGTGGATTAGATTCGTCGCATATGGACAAATACAGGGTACGTTCCGAAATTAATGCAGTCATTTTTTTAAAGGATTTTATTGAACAGATTTGCACAAACACTAAAAATTCTTCAAAATACTGTCCTTGGGCCTGTACTCATTTTTTCCAGCGACTCTGCCATGACCAGTTCGCGCCCGAGAGGGCGTCTTCGGGGACCTCTCGCAAGGTCTTCGTCACGACTGATTGGATCTCTTCTATGGACGAAAAACGGGTTTATTTCAGGGCTACCTTAATCCGAGAGAACAAAAAGAAGTCTGTTGGGACGACATCAGGACTATGAGGGGGTGGTGCAGCGCTCGTAGCGCGTTATCGTGATGGAGTTGCCAGGAAACGGAGATGTCTTTTATCGTCATATCCACGAACTAGGCATCGTTAACTGTGTGTCCTTGAGGAACAAACTCGTTATGGACCACTCTTTGTTTGCCGAAAAAGACAATGAGCGTGAGTTTCCACTTTCGATTTTCTCATTCTTGCCTTATGAGCTTGGGGGACTGATCGCTAAGCCACTCAGAGCTTTGGAGTTTTGTTTCTGGGTCGTACAGGTATGCAGAAACTCAGGTTTCATCACCGCTAATGACGTTGTCCAAATAAGCAGCTTCATTTTCAATACGTTGCAAAAGTTCACTGGAAATTTTCGCTCGGTTGGTCTTTCGTGACACGGTCGGCGCACAGAGGTCTACAATAACTGACACCCTGCCACTTCCACAGTTTAGAGAGCAGTAAGATTATTTTTGCGGCAAAGCATAGTACCCTTTCCACCTCCTCAAAGTTGTTTGATTCCACTCCAAATAAAAGGAGCGGTGCAGGAAATTTAATTGCATTACTTTTGGAACTAACCCTGTGTAAGAGATGTAAATTACACTGGATAGACTACGTTCAACTACCGTTTAAAAAAATTGGATTTAACATCCGATACAAACCCATTCCTTATTATCGAAACCTAATTGACTCGAAATGTTTTCAATTAAAATTAAAAATCAATGTGCTTCGTAAAAATCACGTTGTATTGATACCTAAATTTATTCCTAACAGCTAAAGGTGTATTGCGAATCGGCGTTGCTCAGTCATTTACTGGTTGTCTTGTTTCAGTTAAACCATGTCATTTATTATTTAACTAAATAGCAACGGGTCAGTGTGTCTCCATTTTTCACTTTAGAACAATTGAAAGGGGGAGGGGGCAGAGGAAAACCAGCGAACGCGTCACATTTTCCTTCCTCCATCTCCTGCCACTAGCGTCTGTGAGTTTTTATTTTGATCACAAAATCTAGCTTTTAAAATATGTTCAAAAAACAAGAATTTAGGATGGAAGGACAAGCCCGCGAAAAAGCGGGAGAAAAATAATGGTCACCCGTAATTGCTAGATTAGCAACGATGATCATACATTTTCTTGCCTCCACGATTGTATTTTTTATCTGGGAGGGGGGTCAGTATTTTTTGAATTTCCCCCTTTCCTCTAAAACTCGCCGATTCCGCGCAGTTCTCGTTAACCCCTGCCTTCGAAGCCCGCCTCACATTCCGTCATTTTCGTCGCCGTGCCCACAGGGTGGCTCGGATGTAAAGGACCCCGTCAAACTCTCCCCCATCCTCCACCCTTGCGAAACCTTCCCCCGGTGGACATTCCCTCTCCCACCGGGGGAGGCTCTCTCGTGCCGTCGGCCCCTCGATATCCCTCTCCCGTCCGTCCTCACGCAGGAACCACAAGCGCCCCCTCCCGGACCCCCCTCCCACTTCCCTTCTCGTTGGCATTAACCCTCCGGATCCCCGGTGAAACATTGAGCGCGGATTAGCGGCGGCGAAGGGGATGATGTGACTCGGGGGGAGGGGGAACACGGGACCGCCTTCTCTCCCCTTCTCCCACCCCCCTGCACTTGGCGCGCCACGCCTCTCTTTCTCTACACCGTACCTCCTCCACTTCCCGCTGTCAAAAGGATAAAAATGACGTCCGATAGACTTTAGGGGGAAAAAGCATTAAACGCAAAACTCTCGCCCGCCCGCGCGCGGCTGGGGTGTTTTGTTTTTCCTCTATCCGAATTTCTCCCCCTCCTCTCACCCCCTCTTGTTTATTTTCGGCGATGGGTGAAAAAATATTAAGCTCCCCGAGACCCCGGGTGTCGGGGCGTGTATATCTCCGTTATGCGCGCGAATATCAATGGAAATAATAGGGATAAAAAATAACCATACAAACGCTGCGCGTATCGCTGCTGGAGAACATTTGTTTCCTCTTATCCAGTTCCTGTCGAATTTGTTTAATATTTCGAGAAAATTTTTTTAACCTTCCCAAGCGGAGCACATGTTATTCTTTTTGGGTGGGAGATTATTTTTTCAACGGAGACACATGATGGATGAAACAGTAGAAACACTACCTATTCGATGGGAGAATCCATTGTATAATGTGAGTGTAGAGTAAATTTATGTATTGCTTTGGGGTTGTTTCTTCATGACGACTTCGATAGGACTGTAAATTACACCCATATCCGAGCTTTTTGTTTGCATTCTATTTTTTACAGTTTAGCTTCCGAATAGATTAGCAAATATTCTCGGCGAAGCGATACTCCGTCCGAGTTATTTGTCTTCTGATAAATGAAAACTTCGGCAGTTTTATTGGAGTTGGCCCCAAGAACCTAAGCGCAGCTAATCGGTTGATTTCGAGTCATGCCCGCATAGGGCTCGTATGAATTTGAGGGTATTTCCTTCGGTACTTACTTTCTCCATAAAATTACTGATGGCATGAAAGATGATACCACAGAGGGTAAAATTTTTCTTATAATCGAAATTAAACTTATCGAAAGCGATATTCTTTCATCTTCTACTGTAATTCTGAAGACTTTTAAGTGAAATGCTCGCTGGTTGGTCTTCCCTCGCTGATACGGGAGCATTGTGAGGAGGAGCGGTCATTTCTGCATCAGCACTCCGAGGGATAGCATGCAAAATAGAATTGATGCGGGAATGGCGAAATCTCACATTTATCATGAATAGGGAACCGTATGCACATTCAATTACTTCGTGTAGCCTGCTTCGCCAAACGCGAAGAAGTCGGAGACCTCGAATTATAGAAGCTAGTTGGGATTTCCCATCCTGGAAAAAAACATCGCCTCTATGGTTCGAAACGTTCTTTAGGCATTTTGTTAATTCAGAGGGCTCATCAATCGAAATGAATAATCTATGGAAATGTATGAGTAACATCGACGAGCGTTTGGGCGTGTGATGGATCATCGATCTGCCTCCGGTGCAACACATTCTCGAGGCCGCCGACTGCCGGTTCATCTGGCCGGCCGCATTTTCCGCTTCTGCCCACGGGGAGGGGGAACGGCGGTCGGTCGGTCGGGGGGGAAGGGAGGTGTGGGAGGGGGGAGAATGATGGGAGACCCCGCACTTTGAGCAGACGGACGGACGTATGCGCGGATCATGCAGTCTCACGCTCGCCTCGCACCCGTTGTCCCGTGACGTGTGGCCCGCTGTGTGCGAATGTTTCACATTAACGTCGGTTGAAATTCTCCGTCTCCCCCCTCCCCCCGCCTCTCTCTCTCGCACTCTCCGTGACGGAGACACTAATCTCCGACAAGTGACTTTAATATGCGCTTGCGTGTGGCGGAGCAGACTGGTTGCCAAGCGCAGAGTTGCATAACCAAGGAGGGATTTGACACGTTTTACTCCGGTATACTTTTCATGAATTTACGGCACCGGTGCACGGCACTTGTTAGCATAGTGTGTGTATTCATTCATTAACTGGTGCCTCTTCCCCGGGTAATGCGAAAGGGGATGTTAATTTATTGAAATGTTGTTCATTTTTCACGGACACCTCTTGGATTGTGGTATTTGCGGATGCTAAGAGTGTTGATTTAATAGTTAAATGAGTTCATAAATATACGCAAATTTTATCCCAGACACGTATGCGCGAATTAGGTTTTGAGAGTCGTAGCCGAGGAATTATTTGAAATGGAAAGATTAGGTGATTAGCCTAAATTTGAACTTTGCGCCGCACTTTATTCAGTAAGGCAATTTTAAATTACAAAATTCAAATAAAAACAAATATTGACAAACCACGCTGCAGGAATGTAGCTCATAAATGGGTAGAGTATGTAAATGACCACGTAATACTTCAACATGACATTAATCATGTTGGTGACTCGGTTACAAATAATAATATGGGGATTAATGTAAGTAGGAGTAAGCATATACATTTTTCAAACAAAAAGAATACACAAAAGGAAATTTACACTATCGTGGGAGAAAGAATCCTATGTAGCAGACATTGCAAATATTTAGGCATTTACTCAACTAGGGATCTTGGGTGGGGAGTCCAAGTAGATAATTTGGCACGGAAGGCATTTAAAGTATTGCATTGAGTAATGAGAAATTTAAAAGGAAGTAGCGTAGCCCCAAAAGAAAAAGCATATGAGGTACTGGTTATCCCTATCCTAGAATACTCGTCCAGAGTATGGGATCCATATGAGGTGGGACATATGAAAAAGATAGAAAACGTTCAGAGAAAGGCAGCAACATATGTAATCGGAAGGTACTAAAGAACAGATAGTGTTACGGTAATGCTAGATACACTGAAGTGGGAGAGTTTGAAAAATAGAAGAAAAAAGAGTAGGTTAGGCGCGATGTATAGAACTGTTAAAAAGGACGAAGCATGGAAAGATTTATGGAAAGAGATAGAAAAGCCTAATTTTAAGGGAAAAAACGACCATAGTTTCAAAATGAAAATAAGGATACAAAAAACAAGTAAGAGAAAATACTCTTTTTTAAATAGAACTATTATTGTTGGAACCACCTGCCTGGAGGTTAGCTTGAGCCCTCTCCATCCAATTTTAGGAGTTTTAAGAATAAGTATAAATTAGCCACAGGGTGATGAACTTTATTGATCAGTGATTATTACTAATGTAATTATTACAATATTGTACTCTGCGTGGTGTAGACGGCGTGAGAAGTTGTATTGCAAAAGTGAATCATGTGATAACGGGCGTGATTTGGAACGGTATATGAAATTGAAGGGTGCGTGATTAGGTTATGGACGGACTGCGGCGGTGTACAGTATGTATGGTGTGAACCTAGCCCTAGTGCGATGGTAAAGGTGCGGCTGGTAATCTTAAATTGTACATCTGTTCTTCTTGTTTATGTATGTACATATGTGCATTGTAAGAGTGACCGTTTCCACCAGGTAAGATCACTAAAGATGTTAATGAGAAAAAATTGAATAACTGATCAGTTTAAGAAAGAATTTTAGGGACTTAAGTTCGGTACTGCGAAAAAGTAGTCAACAATTAATGAAATCGTGGTGCTCAAGGATGGTAATAGGGGGAAAGATGCTTTTGAGGTTCAAAGCCTTTCTGTTATTCATAACCAATCCAATGAAAAAATAACAGTTACATTAAAATATGCAATAGAATCTAAAACTGATAAGACGATTGTTTTGAGAAACTCATGTTACATTTCATCTTCATACATGCCTTAGTATCATTCATGGGTGCTTGATGAGAATGGAAGAGGCCAAATTAGCCAGTAGGATTTTTAATTGCTTCTTAGATAAAAAGAAAAGGAGTGTACGGTTTATGAATTTGAAAAGGGACTTGTGAGAAATGGGAATTACTTTTCGGACCTTTGCGGCGGAAAAATCGAGAACGGGGCCCAAATGGATGGAATGTAGGAAAAAGGAACACAATAAGTGTTGGAAGAGGGAAAAGGACGAACACAACTTGGGAAAGCAGTTACGTTCTTGCAGTCGGACGAATAGAAAGAAGTATTAACTTAAGATTAAGAAAAATCAAGCAATCCTAATAGGCAAACATATTTTCCTAGCTTTTTGATATCGATAAACAAATCTTTATAAAGAGAAAGGTCTATTGTGAATGACAGAACTTGTTATTTTGACGGAATTTATTATTATTATTTACGTAGTTATATATAATTATGTTCAGAGTATAATATGTATCACAATATACTAAAATTTTATTCCATTAAAAATTCTAGAAAGAGGAGTTAATTTCATTCATTGGGGTGTCACGATTCTTGGTTAGTTACTCTAATTTTAGATACCATTTCCTCTCTGAAGCCGATTCTATGAAACGATGTCGGGGAAAACCCATGACAGCGATCTTCATCATTCTATTTCTGTTTGTTTGTATTAGGATGAAAGATTTTGTATGCGTATAGATAGCGTATACGAAAATATTTATATAGATCAATATTATCCAATAAGCATTTGTATTATCCCTCAAACAGGATTTTTCTGATAGTAGAACTACCATGAATGGCTATCATTTGCTTAATGTGGAAAAAGCTTGACTTATTGTTTTTATTTTATTATTTTTCACCACCTATGTATGCTTGACTATTGTACCATGACTAATTAACTCTAATAAGGAGGCTGCGTATCGATTGCGAGTAACGTCCAATGTTGCGGGTCGATCTAAAATTCTCTTCCCCCAGCTGACAGTTTCCGAAAAATAAAAAACCAGTTTTTACTGAAGACCAGGTGCGAGTCGAGGTTTTTTTAATGCGATACAGGCTGTGTGCTCCAATGCACCTGCGGGATTTGCTAAAAACAGTCGGGAACACGAGCGGGTTCAGGCAGTACACAATGAGCTTCCGACGTTTGTTAGGGACTTAGAGCGAGAAGGATCTGGGGCGTAATTTTGGGGCCTGGATTTTGCAAATGACAGCGGGAATCGGTTTTCATTATGCGCGGAAGGGAGTTTGAGGGCGCGGGAAAGTTTTCCCCGCGCTCCGGAAGGGGGAGACTGCGGTGAATGGCGAAGAAGGTGGCAACTACGCGATGAATTATTCCACGGGAACAAAAATGTGGCAGGGGCATTAAATTCATAAAATCGAAAATGAAGCGATATTTGCCGGAGATTAAGATTTCTGGATTTCTTCAGGAAATGACTTCCATGTCCCCGAGAGTTATTTACGGCCGCAAATATGGAGCTTTAGTTTTTATTCTACAATGCGCTAAAGAGAAGGAACTGGAGAACACATTAGGTAGGCATCGAGGGCATCCCAGGGAACATAGACTTTCCAAAATGCTGAAAGTATGGAAATGAAAATCTGCGCGAGAGTTATTCTCAAATTATTAGTGCAATTTGTTCTATTCTTTGTTCAATTTTGTCGTTATATAAGGTAGAATTTCGGCAATAATTACAGCAACACATCAATTTTATTCAATATTTCCGAATTCGGCAATTTTCAAAAAACCCTGTCTCAATCCTTTAGATATTTTCCATTATTATTATCGGTGCACTTGTGGTTTACTCTTCTATAAGTAATATCCACATTCATCCAAATTTTACTTTATGCGTAAATATTTTAGCAGCACTATACGCCTATTTCTTGATTTTTTCCCCATATTCAACTATTTGAAACACCCTATGTGTAGCATAATCTTCGAAGTGTGAACGACATATCAATAACGCTGCACATAATTTGGAAATTTCCATCATAGTAATAGCTAGGAAAATATTATTTGAGGTAAATATCAAAATTATAATTTTTGCCTGAATATCGCGACATGATGAGTAAAGAAAAAACTGCTAAAACTTAAGGGAAACACATTTTTCGATTTTCATAAAGGTGTCATTCGCTATTAAATTAGACTATAATGTGTTGAATTAAAAAAATTAATTCGATAAATTATGAAGTTAAATATACCAGCATACCAAAGTATTATAACATAATCCTCGGTAGGGGAAAAATTGCATTAATGAAGCCTTAAGGAGGTCCATAAAAGGTATTAAGAGGAAAATCAACCGTGGTGGTATGAGGGATTAATCATTGCCATTAACTCCTAATGGATGTGGAGATTTAAGTTTTAAAATACATTTACTGTAGGCAGTATTCTTCTCGAGAAGGAGGGATGATGTAGGGAAATGAAAATGGAAATACTGCCATTCTCGTGAAATTGCTCTTGATCGCTAGGGGGAAATTATTAGCTAATGAAAATCTGGTTTTAAACATATTTCTAAAATGTGTAATATTATCCACGTATCGCGTTGTTACTCTTTTCAATATATATATATATATATATATACATATATATATATATATATATATATATATATATATATATATATATATATATATACATATATATATATATATATACATATATATATATATATATATATATATATAATGAGCAAAATTCTCAATTTTGCGGCCTGTTTTAAGTGCGGACGGGTTTTGCTTTATGTGTCTTAAATAGAAGAAGATTACTGTGCCACCTCATTTTATCCAGGCCTTTAATTTCAGCGAGGTATACATTAAAATGATTGCGAGATTATAAAAGGAAGAAAAATTGCGATATGAAATTAAAATTTAACGGTGCAGAGCCATTTGTCCCAAAAAAAAATTTGAAAAATTCTTGCAATTATAAAAAGAGCATTTTATGAAAATGTAATTGAATTCCAAATGGCTTTAATGGATATACTGACAGTCCGCAGAAGAATTTAATCGCAACAAATTCTAATATGGCAATTTTTAAAGGTGATCTGCAACCCATTTTCAATTTCACTTTTTCAGTTTTCTGTTTCGAAATTATTTTTTTTTAACTCAGCAGAGGAATAATTAAGTTAAAACACAATAATTCAATCCAGTTTTAATCTCTCGACGAATAAAATATGGGTTTATAGTATCCAAATGCTTTTTGAAATTGAATATAGGTAATCATCTGCTTCATAACTGCATTTATTGACGCAAATTCAGGTCATTGGGCTTGGTATATGGATGTCCTACGCAATGGAAATTGCAAGTAGTTTTAAACGTATTAAATTTTCCTTCTGATGAAAGGAAAACAACTTGTGAATTGACCTCATGCTCCTGAAAATGGGTCTTACATCAGAACATGTGAATAGCCGAGTTAGGTCACATACGCTTTGAGTTTAGCTTTCATGGGAATTAAATTCTGATTTGGGAGGCCGAGGTCACTTCATAGTACTAATCGATAATCTGAAATATCACACCACATTAGCCCCTAAAGCAGTATTCGGAAATGCCGGCTTAGGGCCCGCCATGAACATCAATCGCTAGGACCATCCGAGAGATAACGTTCCGATAACGCTAAGAGTTACGGAATCTCAATCCACTCGAATCATATCTACTTTGTGTGCCTGATTCGACTATTGCCTGGTGTCCTACCATATTTCTCCATTTCCATTGTGGACACTTATCCAGTCGATTACCGCGATGTCCAATACTGTGCTTAAGCTCGACGTCGTTGTTCCTTCGCAAAATGATGAGCATAAGCGATCTCGGTTGAAACTCATTAGAACTTCTTAATGTAGCCAGTACAAAAATCAATAGTGTCTTTAGATATATTTTCATTAATCGATCGAAGGCTTGATTTTATACAAAGGTTTGAAAATACTTCAACTTAATAATCCCATAGAACTAGTTTAATCGATTCTCGTGTAAGATCTTTATCCCGAGATTCTCTAAGGAGGCTTGCAAGATACCCTTATCCTTGATAAGCTTTCTAGTAACCTTAAATTTATGGATGATTTAGCTAATACGATATTACAGTTTTTTTTAACGATTCTCTAATCAAAATCCCTTTATTTTCCTATCCAAATTTTTTTAAGTTATGTGCTGTTTGGTCTTTTGCTGACTTAGGCAAGTAAAATAGTCCATATTTTATGTTATCATTACCAATTGAAGGATGATTAATAGAATAAGTATAAATTTCAAGCTTTAATACCGATGGATAGACAATTTATTCATTAGAAACTGCACTGTAAGCATTGAAAAGTATGCAAATGTCAGAAATAAGACGAATACTACATATTTTCGAATGCCTATATGGTTGATGCCGAAGGTGAATGGAGCGTGGAGTGGTTGTACGGGGACTTCGCATTGACCGCACACATAACATCCACCAGATTCCATCAATCGGATTAATTCAACTATTTAATCATGTCCAACTTAACTCTTCTCCTTTGTTAAAAAAAGAATTACCATTGAGTTAATTTTGGAAGGGTGTGATAATGAGGTCGTACTTCAAGGAGGGAAAAGAGGTTATTCAGATAAGAAAACGTGGGGTTTTTTGTTTTGCCTGATTTGATTCCTAAAATTTTTCCCGTTTTTTAATATATAATATTGCAGTCTTGAAATTCAAGTTAGTAAATACCATATTTGATATTTTAGTGCCCTGCAAGCCACTGCTAGGGTGTGTGGTAGTGGTGAATACACGCCAGACTAATTTCGGCCCGAATATGACCCTACCGCGGTCGGACAATGTTATCCTGATCCCTTATTGTTCGTGGAAAAAATGATATCTCAAATCCAATTATTTTACGCTTAATCTCTCATTTTTTTGACATGATCTCTCCTGCCGTGGTACGATGGAAGTAATAGTACATTTTCAACATTTCAATGTCCTTATAATTTATGTAAGAGATTTAATCTGTAATTCAACCTTTGCTCATTGAATGATTCCAAGCCTAGCTCCCCTAATATTTTGGATACGCATTTAAGTTATCATAACAACGTTTAAAAACTCTAGCTCTTCTATGCTGCGTCCGATTCACATTCTATTTTAGGGTTCCCGATGCAGTACGCATTTTGGAGGGAATTGCTCTTTTTCCAAAAATTCATGGCTATGCACTTTTTTAAGTTTAATTCTAAATGCGAAGTGCCACATCAGCATTGTATGGCATCTAGGTAATCTGATAAAGCTTTTGTGCCCTCAAGATTATGGATATCACAGTAAACTAGTGCATTGTTGGAAAATAAACGTATATCACTAGTGACTACGTAGTCATTGTCATTGACGTAAAATAGGAATAAAAGAGGTCCGAAAACACTTCCCTGGGGAACACCTGAAGTAACTTCTACAGCAGAAACAAAAATATATGCATATCTTGGATTAATCTACAGATTGAAGTACAGCCCTGGATATATCGGTATTATTGAACTGCGCAGTGTTAAACGCAACCATGGTATTTCAAGTGTTTGATAGTGGAAATGTAGAAGTGTTTTACAAAGAGACCCATGCAGCTTTTTAAATAATGAACACCTTTCCGCTCGAGGCCTAGGTATGGAAACATTCCGTGATGGACGCGAGAGTGTAAAATGCGTCAGGTATAGATGGGATAGTGAATCACACTTTTGAAGGCCTTCCAAATGATCTGACTCGCGAGTAAACTTTAAAGTGTGACTACCGTTCGATAGCCTGATTGATTACTTCCTAGGTGGATTGCGGAATCGGTGGCAATATTATATATCCGTTCGCATTTGCATGGGATAATGTGCCCATCCAGTCGATATTAGGGATGACTGCACCACCAAGTGGTGACTATTTTGATGGGTGGACTAACCGCCATCACGAAGACCATTTATTTACGTGTCGCATGGCGATGACTTAGCTCGAAATTACCGAAAACTGTTAATTCATATCGGGAAAGGCTGTGTTTTTTTAATCATAGGGCTCAGAATAGTACCGGTCATCGCCGAATGCATTATTTCACGCATTGAATCTGCCTGAGTCCGTTTTTTTTAGGCTGGCAATTGTTTCGAAGCACCAGCGGTTTCTCTTTAAATTTATGGTTATTTTTTCCCCTTCGCCGGCATCCTCCCTTCCGGATGGCGGGGGCGAGTAGGTTTTTGCAGAGGGAAACGTTATGGCCGTTAATTGATGCACGGTGTTTGGATGTTAATTCAAATAATGGGCCGTTGCATACATCTCTCCATTCCGGGAACCAAAACGCCCATTATTTTGACGGCGGGATGCAGGATCGCACGCGTTCATCAATAACCCTGAAGGCCTTGCGAATCGGTTGCAATTCTAAAACTCCGCTAGTGGTCCAGGAACTCATATTTTACACCTGGCGCATCACAAACCTGGGTTACAGTGCATGCTAGGACAGAAGCAAAAAAAATAAATAAAAAAATAAGAGCCATGAGAAAGTTAGGAGTCGAAAGTATTTTTCCCTATTAGGCTGGTGTTCCGTTCGATGAATATGCAAGCCAGGGCTTTGTTTTTTTTATTTTAGAAATTTGCGATTGAATATTTCCATTCTCTTGTTCGTCGGGTCTCCCTCTTTTTTATTATGGACGGATCGAGCATGTGTGGAGGTAGCTATTTGTCAAAATGTTCCTGCCCGTTGCGTTTTTATTTTCGGGAGATAGGATATAGGCAATTGGCTTTAAAATCACGAACTGAGCAATTTGAGTCGCGTAATTTCAATTTGCTGTTCCGTTTCATTGCCCAACGCGCCCCTACGCTCGTTTCAGGCCTATTTACTTTTTTTTTTGAATTTCGCTATAACTCGGATTTGAAAAAAATAATCGTATTTCTCTCTTTTTTTCCATGTCAATTTGAATTGTTGCTTTATTTTTCAGACCATTCCATTTTGTCGAGGTAGTTGATATTTATTTTTGTACCGCGAATGAGGAATGCTATAGTTAGGTATTTGCTTCTTGATTCCGGATTGGGACTTAAAAAAAAGACTGAAGGGCAATAAAGCGCAATTAAAATCCGGAAGGATCTGTTGTCGTGCAGGGAATTCACCCATGCAATGAGTTAGTGTGCCTATTATGGAAAAAAAATTAAGTTGAATAATTCTGGGTATCGAGAAGGAAATTGAAAACAACACAAAATGGCAAGAGCTCTTTTTTAATTTCTTGAAACAAATATCTGGAAGCAGGAAAAATGGTCTTATAAAAATATTTGGATTGAACCCAAAATCATTTGAATTCCAAAGAAACTGCGGGAGATGCCGCCGATGTTACATTGAAATCATTTGAAATAATAATTCAAAAAGTAGTGGGTAGGAATAAAACACTATTAGTTGTATTTTTTAGCTTAGCAAACAAGTAGATAAACTGGTTATATTAACACCAAATCACAGTTATGTTACGCCAGCAATATATATAGTATTGTGCTACGTTTTATAGAGGACATTATTACGAAAATGAATTGAGCAGGCAAGAAATGGCAATGTATTTATTTTTGAAGGGGTGCATTTGAAAACTTTTTCTGGAAGAACCGATATTTTTTACCAAAAATGTGAATTGTGATTTTCCACGAAAACTTGATTAACTGAGATTTCAGTTAGTAATGAATATCCACCACTATTTCGCCAGTTAACTAACGCATTCATAAAACGTGGTATTAGTTAGAGTAAACTTAAAAACGGTTTCTGTTTTTTGGTTTAATCAAACCTTAACATTGTGAATTCTAAATAATAAATAATAAAAAACCATTTTGAAAAAATATAATAGTCAAATTAAAATTTTATCGCTTCAATTGTCGAGTATAGGTGTACGTGTTCTATTTAGAGTAGGTTGTTGATTTATGTTGTATACTTAATCCCAAAATCAAAGTTCCCACCCATAATTATTCTAATTTAATTACTTGAGTTTACAAAATGGATAGATGGGCACTGTGCAGAGACAAGGGAATGAACTATCAGAAAGCTCGAAGAGAAATTTGTGCATATAATGATAAATACGGCAGGAAAACTATTTATTGAACCCAGAAATATTTTAGAGAGATGGCAAAAATACAAAGTGGCTTTGTGTTTTGTTATTATGACAATGCTCTTCTATATTTGAAGGGAATTGTCACCATGTCCTTCTATATAGAAGAGCTGTAAATATGGTAAGGTATTAGGTAAAACATAGAGAGAGAATATGTAACAAATGAGGATAAATTAAGCCAGGCTTACTCGGGCATTAAGGAAATTGAAATGGCTGTGGGAGTAAATAACATTACCGCGGAACTACTTAAGGCTTAGAAGAACGTGGGAAGAAGTTTTTATGGACAGATGCGTGGAATTTATGAGTGAGGACTTTGGCCGGTAGAATTCGTCAGATCAGTTTTAATTCCTATCCAAAAAAAGGGAAAGGGATCATTAACAAAAGGATGGAGAGTAGGGCTAATGATTGCTTAGGGAATGATCAGTTTGGGTTCAGGAAGAGGAGAGGTACGTATTATGCCATAGCAATAATGAGATCACTAATGGAAAGGAATATTGAATGCAATCAGGATATATTTGCTTGTTTCGTAGGTTTTGGAAAGGCGTTCGATAGAATAACCGTAGTAGAGTTAATGAATATATTGCAGATTTTGAAGTAGATTTGAGGAACAGAAGACTTATAAGTACACAGCCTATGCATATCTGAGACTGCTCAGATGCGAGGGGGGTAGAGAATTTGGATGGGCAGGGTTAGGAAGAGAAGTAAGGCAGCGTTATACATTATTGACTGTTCTGCTCAACGTATACGTGGAGGAAATGGTTGAAGAGGCATGGGAAGAATTGGAGATCGAAATACATGTTATGGATAATAAAGCTTTATTTTCCAGTAGGCTAAGGGGTATTATTGCTGAGAACATTAGAAAAAAGTATCATAAGTGTAGGGTGAAGATCGGTATAAACAAAAAAATATGTTTTTTGAAAAGAGTGAAGACTAACTTGAACGCTAAAATAAGGAAAACAATTATAAATTAGGTTTAACTTATGTATCTGCGCAGTTAACGAAAATGTCTGTCTCGAACCCGTTGATAGCTGTGGACGCTAAACGAGTATGAACGTTCAAATTAACTGCAAATATATCCTCTATTCTTTGGAAAAAACCACGAATTACCCATTCTTGGCATTTTATAATCATATGCAAAAGAAAAGAAATAGTTGTCTTTGAGTAAGAAAGAGTTGTAGCTAGACGTATATTTTGATGTCCTCCTTCAAAAGATTTTTCCTTCTGTTTTGCAAATTTCATCATGATTTGCTGGTTTAATCGCCATTTTCTCATTTGCATAAGTGCTGAAATGGGAAGAAATGGGAAATTTTGACTTTAACCAGACTTGAAAAACTTAAACGTTCATTTTGTAAAGGTCTAAATGTTTTTTTTAACACCAAAAAATAACAAACGGCTACAACGAACTAATTGATTGAAAAGGCACTGTACCATAAAAGTCTTTTTCGAAGACGGCCTTAATATAAAGTTCTGGCAACGAGTATTTGTTAGGGAAGTGTATGAGTTTACTTGCGTTTGCGGTATTAGGAGAATGGATCGCTTAAATCCTATTTGCCAACACATCGCCATAAGCTAGACATAAATGAGACCGAGATGTATTAAAAGTGCACTTGATGAAAATTACTTCACATTTTTCTCGTTCTCTAGCTGTATCTCCCTAAAAGAGGAAGAAAATTAACTGAAATTCGATTCTGCATTGAAAAAAATGGAAAAATGCCACAATTCAGGAACGAAACTTTCAAGTTGTGTCCACGTGCATCGCTTTTCGAGTTAAATGCCGTAATTATTGAGGTACTTTTGAAATGAGTAGTTCTAATGAGAGCTGTAAAAATATTCCATCGTGGAATGAGAGACAGAGAGAGAGGGAGAGAGAGAGAAGGATGGAGGAAATAAAAGAGTTAACAGCCTCTTTCAATGCTCCTGCACTCTCGAGTTCCGTTTGAAATTCCAGCCCTGCAAGTCGGCATTTAGAGAGAACTTGTTCTTTTCCAGTTCATTGGTGGCAGAAAAGTATTTAACGATAAAACTTTCTGGCCCTCACTAAAAATTAATTTTATTTCCTCTAATATGAGCTCTCAGCTTAAATGTTTTTGATTCAATGCACTCTATCTAGACTCATTTAAATTATTAAGCTTGAATTGCCCACCGTTTATTATTAAATCTATCATTTATGCTTGAGTATGCGAATAGAAGTCTGTTTTCTCTTTTAGGTTAATTACTGAGGACAATAAAAAAGTTATGGAGAATTTATATTTTTCATTTGCATGTAAAATAATACCTACAGTATGTTTAGTTATTAATAAGGTGAATTCAACCTTAAACCATTCAATTATCTTCGGCAACGGTCACTTGAAAAATTTCATGCCAGTCATACTAGTTTTATACATGCTAATATTTCTACTTAATTCACTCTGAATATTTATTTTGAGAACGTACCCAGGAAACTATATCTGAGACATTGAACGTTATCATATTAACACCAGATCACATGGCTATATACATACGAGGGTGGTCTGAAAAGTTTCTGGCTTGAAAAATTTCAGAAAAAATATCTTGTATCTTTCTTAGGTCGGAAACGTTTCAGACCACCCATGTATGCACAGGTCATATTAGTTAGAGTCTTCATATTAAGGAAATTTTCTCCTGCTGTTAATAATTAATACCGAAGAAGAATACAAAAACTAAGAAACTACAATTATTCCATAAAAGAATGAATTACTTGAAGAATTTTGAAATAACCTTGATTATTTTCCATTCGTACCACCTCAAAATAAGTTTAAAAAACAGAAGACTTCCTTGTGTTGCAAGCAAGTTCTTGTACTTAAAACTCATTGGACAACGCACCTTAGCAGGATAATCATTCTTGTAACTTCATGAGCCGATAAATGAAATTTAAAGGAGCACTGACCTCTCTTGTCCATCAATCTATGATTCAAATAATCGGCGCTGCTTATAGAACGATTGGATTTCAACATGCAATGTGCTCGCCTGCTCATAGCAAGTGGAGTCGTGCTTACATTCTACATCATAACTTAGTTGAACATGCTCGAATGAAAATGGCACAATGCTCTTTATTCACTGAGGCATAAGCTTTGGGTGCGGTAGAGAGGCATAAAATATTCATGGGGGATTGAAAAGTCTTTTCGTGTAAATTATGTCCTCATTCATCTTCAAGCTTCATTTTAAAAGCAGCATTATAGTGGTCATAGCATTTCAGGGTTTTCAATTGAAACGGAAAGGCGAAAAATTCTTGTTGGAGAAGAAGCGACAACAGCCGGGGTCATATCAGTATAATGTTGCATGTGCTAGTGAGCATTCGATGGGATAAAAAAGTGCTTAAAGTGTAGTTACCATTAAAAACAATGCTGCTACCCAAATAATAATGCTGCATATGTATGCAGTTCCCCGGTTGCATATGTTGTGATAGTCGAATTAATATGGTCACAGTCGCCATTCGCCTCTGGACAAAGTGGTTTGCTTGACATGGAATGTCTTCATTGCTATTTCGTGGCCACGCTAACATTGCAATAAAACCTAAGTTTCGCACGTTTCAGACCACCCATGTATGCACAGGTCATATTAGTTAGAGTCTTCATATTAAGGAAATTTTCTCCTGCTGTTAATAATTAATACCGAAGAAGAATACAAAAACTAAGAAACTACAATTATTCCATAAAAGAATGAATTACTTGAAGAATTTTGAAATAACCTTGATTATTTTCCATTCGTACCACCTCAAAATAATTTTAAAAAACAGAAGACTTCCTTGTGTTGCAAGCAAGTTCTTGTACTTAAAACTCATTGGACAACGCACCTTAGCAGGATAATCATTCTTGTAACTTCATGAGCCGATAAATGAAATTTAAAGGAGCACTGACCTCTCTTGTTCATCAATCTATGATTCAAATAATCGGCGCTGCTTATAGAACGATTGGATTTCAACATGCAATGTGCTCGCCTGCTCATAGCAAGTGGAGTCGTGCTTACATTCTACATCATAACTTAGTTGAACATGCTCGAATGAAAATGGCACAATGCTCTTTATTCACTGAGGCATAAGCTTTGGGTGCGGTAGAGAGGCATAAAATATTCATGGGGGATTGAAAAGTCTTTTCGTGTAAATTATGTCCTCATTCATCTTCAAGCTTCATTTTAAAAGCAGCATTATAGTGGTCATAGCATTTCAGGGTTTTCAATTGAAACGGAAAGGCGAAAAATTCTTGTTGGAGAAGAAGCGACAACAGCCGGGGTCATATCAGTATAATGTTGCATGTGCTAGTGAGCAATCGATGGGATAAAAAAGTGCTTAAAGTGTAGTTACCATTAAAAACAATGCTGCTACCCAAATAATAATGCTGCATATGTATGCAGTTCCCCGGTTGCATATGTTGTGATAGTCGAATTAATATGGTCACAGTCGCCATTCGCCTCTGGACAAAGTGGTTTGCTTGACGTGGAATGTCTTCATTGCTATTTCGTGGCCACGCTAACATTGCAATAAAACCTAAGTTTCGCAACTGTTGACTCGAGTCAATAGTTAATGGCATGCTTCCATTGTACGTGGAATAGAAATTTATTTTTCCTATTTTTAAAGTAGTTTTTTCTACAAAAAAATATTAATGGATATAATTCAAATCAGACGAATAGTCTAAATAATCTTCGAAATGAATGCGTTATGCTCTGATTGCGTTACATCAGGGATGATTTAAGAGCATTACAATAATAGACGCAGTGAACTAATATTAGATATTATTGATAACAGAGGCGGGGAAGTAATTTTATTGCCAGTTGTTAAAAGCTTCTTAATTGTTTTGTGGCAATGTCAGGATGCTAACAGAAGTCACTGGAACAGTCAAGGAATGAATGTCTGCGCTGCCAAGAAGAAATACTTGCAAAACACTACAGTCAACAAAATCAAAATTCTTAACACATGGTGATATTTAACCATTACTGCGAGAATGGCATCATGTGAAATCACACCTTACCTAGTATAGTCGACATTTTAAAAGTCTATAATTTCTACATCTATTATATCAAACCGATAAAGAATCATCGCATAGATTGTTTTCGGTGGAGATAGATTCATTAGTTCCAGTGCCTGATCACGTGAATAACACTAGCTTTTCCACATAACCTCCGCGCAACTTTGGCTGCATTTGATGAGCTGATGAAAAGTGTGAACAGTGACAATCAATTAATTTTCGTCGTATCAGGAATATTATTTTTAATTCGAGAACCTACTCGTCGCGTTGCGCAAAGCGTGACATATTTCCTTGCGAGCCACCGCGATCATGGCTTTGACTAGGAGTGAATGAGCCGGGGTCTTTTTTCTGCCTTTTAGCCCGAGGGTCGGCATTCATGCTTGCCTGCCGGGATAAGCTGGTTATTATTCCTCTTGTCACAATCCCTCAGAAGTCCGACGAGATCTTTGAATCAACGTGCCGTCACTCATTTTTCCGCACACGGCTGCGGTAGTCGCCGGAGATGTAACTTTCCCAAAGCCAGGGTCAGGGTTTTATTTGCTTTGCCCCTTTCCTCTACGGTCCTATTGTCTCTTGATTTTGAATCTCCACCCCGAAAGCTCACTCGACATTGCCTCTGCCGCCTTCAAAAGGCAAGATCCCGTGCCCATTCGTCCAACACGCTCCGAGACTCCGTACCCCCCCTCCACCCGTCCTCTCCTTCTCCCCCCTCCCCTCCCCCGTCCTGTCTTCGCCGAACATTTCTAAATACCGAAATCCCAAACTATATCACCGCTATCCCCTTTGTTCCTGCTCGGGACTCCCACCCATTCCCGCTCCAACCTCACCCTCCGACCTCCCTTCTCTCTCACCCCCCACCCCTGTTTGACTCTAACATCGTCTCTTTTGCATCCCATCTCTCAATCTCTCTCCCAACTCTCCGAGGGGAGTCTGGAGCTCATCGCTTTGCGTCGTCAAACTGCCGTTCGCTCTTCGTTCCTCATTTGTTTCTTTTTTCCCCGGAACGAGTCTGCCCTTTTTTCCACCCCTCCTCCCTTCTGCCCCGGGAGCGTTTTTAGCGGGGGGGGGGGTTGTGAGGTTTGGGAGGAGTGTTATTTTCACCATCGCCTTTTATGTCTTTCTCTCTCCTCTCTCCTATCGACACCGTGGTCCCAGCTGCTCCGCTTCCTCTCTCTCCATCTCTCCCGGCATCCCTTGTCTTTTTTGTTACTTTTTCTAGTGGATTTTTTTCAAAGGCGTGGGACCTAGATAGAGGACTAGGCTAGGACGCCGAGACGGCTAGGGGATGTGAAAGCAAAAAAAAACGATATTTGCGCAGCCTACGTTTCGCCCGGATTGCAAAAAGCTTCGCGAGACCGTATGAAACTTCCCCGCAGGCCCGCGGGGCGGCGTTGACTTGCGGGAACACAGCTACTATATTTGGATAATCGCGGACCCTGGAGGATCGCCGGCGTCCGGACAAAAAGTTCTCGCTTCAAAGAACCGGCCGCCGAATGCGGTCGCCAAATACTCATTCTGTTTAAAAAGGGAATTTGGGGCATAATTACCATGGTGATTGTGGGGAGAACTGTTTTTACTCATCTCTGTGCTCTGCGGTTTTGAGTGTTTATTTTCCGTTCGTGCCCCATGGCGATGTCCGGATATTCGAAACAGATCGACGGAAGTTTGCTTGCTTGCCACGAAAATAGAGATTTCCATTTTGAAAAAGTTTCTTGCGTGACGAAGACTCAGCTTCACTTCTCATGTGATCCCAGTTTTGCTGAACATGCTGCAATGGCCTGAGAAATAATAGAGGCCGTCGTGGTGGAGATTTCAAGAGTGATGGTGTAGTCTTCAGATGCGTATACTTCAAGCCTAGCATGAGAATCCTTCACGCTTGCAGCGCCCTCTTCCCCTATGGATGGAATTTTTTATGCACCTCTTAGCAATTTTAGGGATGCGACTGAGGGAAATGATTTTCGAAAAAAGCTTCTTGCGACGTTTAAGGTGCGATTCATTCGAGCATTATAATTTTATGAACTCCATGAAATCTATTTCGCAGATTTTGAAATTTCCTTTTTTTTAATGTAACTGGTATTGAAATCAGTTACACCAAAGAATCCAACTTTTGAAATTCATCCCAAGAACTTAAAAGTCTTGAAATTGTATTTTACCTATTTTCTAATCGTCCTTGCGTCTCATTAATGGCCTAGTTTTTTCGAAGTAATTTCGAACTGCGAGGAAAATTCTTTGTAATGACCTAATTTAGTATTGAAAATGTAATTTCTGTTTTAGAGAATTATATGGATCGATTCATGCTGCGGTAAACCTTTTTGTGCAAATATCAAAAGCAATCAGTATTATATTATGTACAGGAAATACCTAAGACGACTAGAAAATGGGTAAAATACAATTTCAAGTTCTAGGTATGAATTTCAAAAGTATCTACTATATCTCTATATATGTGTATGGACATATATATATATATATATATATATATATATATATATATATATACATATATATTTATATATAAACCATATACCATAAACACAGTAATCAACCCGAAGGTCGGTTTGGTAGGTGACGGTAGAGTTCACCCAGTACTAAGCCCGACGGCGTGTGAAATTCACTCACCAGGGTAGGGGGGCCAGTTCCTTTCCATCTGCCGGTTATGGTTTCCCAGGAAGATCTGGTACCTGAAAAATCACATAGCTTGGGTGGAGCTGCAGGTGCTCAGAATGTCTTCCCCGGAAATCGAACCCGGGCCCCTATGGTCAGTCCAAGCCCCCTGGACTACCGCGACCCACACACTCACACACAAACATATAGTATATGTATGTATAAATGTATATATATATATATATATATATATATATATATATATATATATATATATATATATATATATGCGACCGTTTCAACGATGTCGTTTCTTCTACATCAACAAAATTGTATGGATTAACATAAAGTGTTACTATTTTTAACTGTTATGTTGAACTTTTCCGGAGAATCTCATGATGTGGTTATGTGCTGGAATTGCAGTGAATTATGACATTAACCTAGATGTTCACGTCGTATTGTTGGGCCATCTGTCTTTATTTCAGTGAATATTTATGTGGAGTTTTTATTGTATGTGAGTGTTTAGCACTTATTGGTTGCGAATAACTAGAGTTGATAAACAATATTCCGCCCAACGTTTCACTCAGCGGTGTATCAGCGTTCTCTGTCCTTATAACGCAACGAATTTCTCGCCTAATTTGAGAAATTCAATCATGCTTTATAATGAAACTTTATTCCTACTCGTAGCCATTTAATCTATTTATACTTTGCATTACGAAGTATTGAATTGACTTGTGATTTGGCGCGTGGAATGCTGTTTGGAATCAAATTCATCTGTAACAGAATGTGGCTTGTAGTCTAAGTAATTCACTTAAAGATTGCTTGTCATTAAGTAATTAATAATAACACAAGCGGTTGGGGTTCAATCATCTTTGGAAAATATATGCGGTTTGAATTGGCTTTAGGAATTCATGTATGAATCCAAGAGCACCGGGATGCGAGGTAGTATACGTTTAATTGGATTACTCCTCTAGATTCGACACCAGTACGCAGTGGATTAATGCAGGATTTTCAACATGGCTTCAAAAGAACAAACATCACTGCTGAAGAGATCTTCTTCCAATTTTTGCCATAGCTTCAACCTATGATTTAACCTTCGCTCCGTGAATGATTGCCAGCATAGCTGCTCTAATATTTTCGATATACTATTAAGTTTATCATAACATCGTATTACAAATCTATGTAGGTCCTCTACGCTGCATGCGATCCAATGTGGCAGTTAATCCAATTTCGTGAGGATTCCATATACTTGCAGCATATTCTAAATGAGGCCTGGCCAACGACAGATAATACTTCTCTTTGACCTTTTCATCACATTTACCAAATACTTTTCTTATAAAGCCTAATCTATTTTTAGCTTTTCCACATGTTCCCCGTATGTGTTTCACCCGGGAGAGATCGTGAGTGAGGGTAACGCCTTGGCGTTAAATTGAGTCTACATATTCCATTTCGGGGATCCCAATGCAGTAGCCGTTCGAGTGGGAATTACTCTTTACCCAAAAATGTAGCACTCCGCACTTTTTAAAGTTAAAATCTAATTGCCAAGTGTCGTACCAGCGTTGTATAGCATTAAGGCTATCTCACAAAGCTGCTGTGTCCTCAGGATCACGGATATCAGGGTAAACCACTGCATCGTCGTCAAATAAACCTATCTTACTAGTGACTACGGAGTCAATGTTGTTGACGTATAGTAGGAATAAAAGAGGGCCGATAACACATCCCTGGGGAACACGTGAAGTAACTTCTACTGTATTTGAGCTAACTCCATCTATCACAACTCTTTCAACCCGACCATTCAAGAGGTCTCTAGTCCAACCCCGGATATTTTTATCTATGCCATATGCTTCTAGCTTTGCGAGTAGTTTTTTATAAGGTACTTTGTCGAAGGCTTTCTTAAAATCTAGAAAAACCGTGTCCACTGGAATATTCCTCTCTCCCGAAATAAGAATTGCCTGTTGCCATCACCTTCGCCTTCCCTTTGCCTTTCCTCACATCCAAATGGATGGGAGGAAAGGCAAAGGGAAGTTGATAGTGATGAGGATAATCGGCGAGGAAGATATGAATGCCATGGTGAATGAAGGAAGAAAGAATGGTTTGCAGAAAAAATTGTTAATTGAGAGTTGGAAGAATGCGGTTGAGGCTAAGGGAATAATTTCAATGGCAAAGGTATCCATTGGAAGAAGAAGAAGTACTCTGAAATTAATGCAGATGAGATTAACCAAATGCTATGCGTAGTTTGTTTGGATGCACAGGTGTGAAGCATGGGCGTTTGGAGAAGACAGAGAGAGAGAGAGGGGGGCAGGATCGATGCTTTTGAGATGTCCGTGCAGAGGGGACTGGAAAAGATAAAACGGGTGCCCGGAATAAGAAATGAGATGGCGCTTTACAGGGTTAGCGTGGATAGAATTTTCACATTTTGAACTCTTTTCATAACAAAGAAGAAAACTGAATTGAACTTACAAAGGGATACTAGCAATGTCTACTAAAGGAAAAGGAAAGAAGAAGAAGAAAACTGCAATTTATAGATGATACGAAGAGAAGAAGAAAGGATATAAGGAGACCAAGGCGCAGATCAGGGACGGAGGTGGATGGAGGCAATGAGACAGAACGTGACGCCCGGAAAATTTTGCATGATGGGATTTTCAAATCGTGTCAACCAGACTGTAGGATAGCTGTAAGCATTGGCGCACCAAGTAACTACATATAATTCATTGACTTTAAAAGTTGCAGTAAAGCACATGATGATGAAACAATTTCAACTTACATATGATCATGAAATTCTAGACATTTTATGCATTTCCTATTTGTTCCGGAATGGCCCCTGTAGAACGTATATTTCCATCATTGGAAGTAATCCTGAGAATTTGCTATCGACATATTCCGCATGCAAAAGCTACATTCTGAGGAGTCGAAACCCGTATTTTCTTATTTTTGCAGAAAAAAACCATTGTTAATAATATGCACTCAGTCCCGTTTAATGTTTAATGCCTCTTTTCTGAAGGCTCTATAGCCTTTGAGCCGTGTCCTTTAAATCTTAAGGATTGGGTGGAAACGGACTACTTTGCTCAACCGACCATTTGAATAAAAGATGGCTTCATAGGTGAGTAGAAACCTCGTCCCTTAGTGATCCATATGATAAAAAATTCAGCGTATTCTAGTGTATTTTCATGTTTCGCTTTTTTGAGTTTTTCCATTATTATCTCGTATCCCGGAAAATTCTTCACTTAATTAAAGCTTAAGTTCCGGAGAGGGGTCAACGAGATTCGAGCCCGGATACCCCGCTTTTGGAGGCTTAAATTCCAATAATTAGTACACATTTACGTAAATTTATGCAGAAACATATCTCGGTCCAGGCATTGGATGAGTTGCGTCTTTGAGTTATCGAGAGGCAGAAAATTCCCAAGTTCCGAGGTTTACGTAGGCAAATGCCTGATTTCCGAGAAGCAAAGTTTACAAATTTCTTGAATAAAAGTGCTTTGGAGCAGGTCGATAGGCTCCAGTGTATTCACCTTAACGAGGTAAATGAATATAGTATCTGGAACACATAAAAATGTCAAAGTTGATATATTTCAACGAATAAAATAAAATTATAAGAGTCAGTCGTCTGTCTTTGATTTTTTCCGCAAAGAAAAACTTTTGCTTGATTGAATGTATTTCAAGGATAAGAATCCGAAAATGCGACTTATAATATTTTGCCAGCCTGGAGAAGGCAGCCCATTGTCCAGAAGTGAGAGCTTATCTTTAGATTATGTTTGCTTTGCTTCTTTCTGCTTAAATTGCAATTATTCTCGTTCATTAATTGTTTTTTTTTGCATTTAAAACATACTTTCCTGTCTTAAAAGCATGGGAAATGCCTAATGAGTAGCACATTTTTGGGACGAAATTTTGGGAGTTACCTCACGAGTATTAGTCAAATGTTGAAAGATCAGCTAAACGCGAAACATTTACATCTACATCTACATCAATACCCTGCGAACCACCGAAAAGGTGTGTGGCACGGGGTGTAGCACCAGGACGAGAGTGTAAGGGATGAGGGGGTTAGGGTTTTTCAAATGGGTGGGGGAAGGTGATGGGAGCCTACAAAAAATCTATATTTACGAGTGATCCCTCCGTTCGTAATACGTTGGGATTCGTATTATGCTCTTGATGTCATCGGAAAAGGACGAATCTTCAAATGTTTTAATAATAAGTTTAATCTGAATTATAAACGCCGCTGTGTAAGGGAACTCCGGACTAGATTTTCTAGCAAAGTAGTCACGCTACTGCGTTTTTCATAACAATGTTTGACAAATCTAGCCCCTCTCCGCTGAACTTCATCTAATTTCGAAATCAAATTTATCTTTTGAGGATCTCATATACTGGCAGCATAGTCTAGGTGGGGCCTGACTAGGGCAAGAAAACATCGTTCCTTTACTTTTTCTTCACATTTACCTAGCACTCTTTTTACAAATCCCAATTTTTTATTGGCACGACTGCATATTTCTCGCATGTGCTTTCCTCAGGACAGATCGTGGGTAATTGTTACGCCCAAGTATTTAAAGGAATCTACCCTCGCGATTTCTGTTTGTTTCACTCTTTAACTAAATGGGAGGGAATTACTCTTTTCCCAAAAATGTATTACTACGCATTTTTTCAAATTTAATTCCAATTGCCATGCATCGCACCAAATCAAAATTGCATCTAGGTCGTTAGATATCGCTACTATGTCTTCGCGACTTCGAATGTCCCCATAAATCACTGAATCGATGGAAAAAAGACGGAGTTTGCTATTAACCACGGTATTGAGGTCATCTATGTAAATAAGGAACAAAGGGGGCCTATGATACTTCCTTGTGGTACACCCGGCGTGATCTTGACAGTATTGGATGGTACACCGTCCAAGACGAATGTTCGATCGCGTTCTCTTAAGAACTGTCTATTCCAGCAAATAATACTCTCTAGTATTCTATATGTTTCCAAATTCGCGAGCAACTTGCAATGAGAGACTTAATCGAAAGCTTTTTTTAAAATCTAGGAATATCGCATTAACTGGAATATTGCTTTCACCGGAATTCATTATATCATGAACAAAGAGTGCGAGTTGAGTTTCGTTGGATCTACCTTTACGGAACCCGTGTTGGTTATTAATCAATACATCTTGGCTATCGAGGCACCTCATTGTGGAACTAACAATGATATGTTCAAGAATCTTACAGGAGATGGAGGTGAGCGATATTGGCCTATATGGGGTCCTCCTGGCCTCCGTTATTAAATATGGGCGTAACAGATGCTACCTTCCAGCCGTTTGGCACGCTCTCTTCTGCTATTAATTTCTTAAATATTAATTAAAGATAAGGGGTAATTTAAGTCGAAAATTCTTCATACACGCAAGCCGGTATTTCATCAGGTCCCGAAGATTTGTTGGGGTCTTTCTTTTTAAGGAGTAACTATATTCCGCGGGTGGAAAAGTCGATTGTTTGCACTGGCTGCTGAAATAATAAATATTATTTCAAGTGATAAAACTAAAAATTACCTGAAACATTGTGAAGTGTGACAATAGCAGCTATCAAACATGGTTAAGAGGTATGAAATTCGTATTCGATGATACGTAAGTTACTGTGAGAAATGTTTCATGTAGTGAGTGAATTTGGAAGAATGCTACTTATAATAGCGAAATCCATGGTCACAGTTACAAATTACTATTAAAATATTTTATATTCCAACATATGCACAATAATTTTAAAAAATTCTGTTGGTAGAAAAACTCAAAATTAGGCCGGGAAATTCTACACGTCATCATTACAAAATACTGGCAAATATTTTGATTCGTGGAAAGAGCTTCCAAATTATTTTTATGAAATCTGATCATTTGTTTTCTATCTTGAATTATGGAACATATGAATTTCCGTGTTATTAAACATATGCGTGAAAGTATGTAAGGTAGTAATTATTGCTTGGGCTTTGCATTATAATTAATTTTGTAAGCAGTGGCAGGTCGTGAATGTTTGAGTGGGACTGCTTTGAAGGAAAGAAATCAGTTTGGACCCCTAACCCTAAGTTTTGCCAATATGGCCAACACACCCTATCAAGTATACATATAACAATCAAAATAGCAATCATGTCATTTCCAAATTATTCGTTAAACATTAATATAACACAACGATATTCAAGCCCATATAATTATTCTGATAGAAATTCTCATTATTAGCCTCTGATTTTCTCCCTTCTCCATCATTCCTACTTTGATGCAAATCGTTCAGGCTTATGATGCGGGTGAGGAAAATTAATTTTAAAATGCGGAGTAGTTGAATGGATTCTGGTGGAGAAAGTCCTTCCAACGTTACATCAGGTGGGCAAATTTGTTGAATATCTACCCTATGTAGTTTTCTCTTATGGTAATAAGTGATTTCTCAATCAAAATCATAGATAAAGTATTCTTCACTCATTGATTTGCTTAGGAATTTTTGCTCGTAATAAAATTGAAATGCAGGATTCAGCATCAGAATCTTTTTATGGAAATGATTGTAACAACAAGTAACTGTAAAAGAATCACTATAACTTTTTACGAGTGATTAAAAAAAATAATAACAGAGTGACAGGTAGTCTTCTGTGGGTTTCACTTCCGTGCGACTGTACGAACTTTCGAGTTCCATCTCCAATATTTCTCAGTAAATAAAAGGAAATAGCTTGATTTTCATTTTAAACTCATGTTTAAGAATCATTATACTGAATTGTAAAAATCTTCAACGGAAGAACATTGCCGATGCTATGAGATGGACCGTGAAATCAACTCATTCATCGGTCAGTTATTACATCTATCTCCTCTAGAGCATCAAATTTATTTCCCTGTCTTATCTTCGACTAGTTTTCCGCGTTTCCTTGCTGGCTCAACTGTTAGACCTAAGCAAACGTCGTCTCGCAAATGTCTGCTCTAATTTCTTGCATGATGGAAAATTAGTCCACTACAATTATCCTTGTGTTTGTGGCATCCAGCTCTCTTAATTGAAGAGTATGGCAATAAATCCGCATTAATCGCTAGTCACAGACAGTGAAAGTAATTTAACCACGCTCTGAAGCTGCTTGTTTCATCATTGCTCTTTGTCGTCTTTTGCACTCTAGGCTTTCTGCGTTTCTGCGTAGATAGCGCAGCATTTCAGTGGCCCTTCTTTGCAGAAGAGGCCGATATGCCTTTGGGACTAATTTGGGACAAAAAACCATAAACACAGCAATCAACCCGAGGGTCGGTTTAATAGGTGACGGCAGAGTTCACGCGGTACTAATCCCGACGGCGTGTGAAATTCACGCGTAAGGGGGACCAGTTCCTTTCCCTGTGCCGGTTATGGTTTCCCAGGAAGATCTGGTACTCAAAAGGTCATATAGCTTGGGTGGAGCTGCAGCTGCCTAAAGTGGCTTCCCCGGGATTCGAACACGGAACCCCCCGTGTTCTACCAATGCTCTACTCCCTGGACTACCACAACCCACATAATTTGGGATAACAATGGCTAAATTGGGCTTTACAGTTCTGGTAGTGTTTCCCCATTTTATGGAATCTGGGTGGAAAAACAACCCTAAAAACGTTCTACCATATCTCCGGTACTGAGCTTAAAGACGTTACCAGCTGCACATAATTGGACACACCCTTCAGTTCAGGGATTGTTCTGTTTCATCGTTTTCACGCATTGCCAGTTCAAATGCACCCCAGAAACGAACAGAGTTAATAAATTGAAGTTAAGAATCTCTGCTTCTAACAACAACAAAATTGTGCTTTCTCTTTACTTGGCGACATGTACCTCTCCAACTGACTCCTTAGGTTTACTCTACCTTCGATCTCTTGGTTGTGAACATTGTATATGTATCTGCATGATCTCTCACGCTTGTTAGTTTGGGTGTTTACTTTACCTAAATGGGCTCTTCTTGTTTTCGTCAAAGTATTAACTACACCGAAAAGTAAACAAGGAAAACAGAAGTGAATGTTTGTGCACTAGCAACGTTAAATCAGGTCATATATACTGTATATGTTTGCGTAAATATGCTTAGATACGATGAAGAACTTTTACTTGCAGCCTTTGACTGATTAGCAGTAAGGATATTGATTCACCAGTTTCCTTTATTGCTACGCTTTCCTCCGAGGTAAAACGGAAAACTGGCTCTACTCAAGTTCAAGTACATTAATAACCTCGCTCTCCAAAGAAACTGCTGGAGATGCCGCAACAGTAACTTTTAACGGAGTCATCCGCTAATGTGCATTTCAATGCAACAATTTCAGAGCCTAAAAATCTTTCGCCTTGACTGAAGGCGAATGATTTTTACACTCTGAAATTGTTGCATCAACCTCATTGTAATTTGCGACACTATTACTAGCACTATTCATCATCCTTTAGGCAGAAGACCCCTCGATTTCTACGGGAAGTATGTATCAGGATCACTTTACGTATCCCGGAATCTTCATGCCCACGATATTTCGTCAATCTCATTTATGTACATGGTACACTCACATTTCTCTGATCTAGCTGCTTTGCAGATACGCAGTTCAAAATGAACAAAGTTCCTTCGATGTCGTACGTGTAAAGTATATTGACAGCTATACCGATTCCAAGAGACGGATATTGAGTTTTAAGCTGCGCGCTGGTGTGTTAACCTGAGTTCTAAAAGTAAACCTGTGCCTAAACTTTTGCAAGATTAACTTCAAGCGAGATTTGATCGTTCATCAAATTTAAATATCATCGAAACTGTGATTTTTGGGAGAAATACAAAATGAAAAATACAAATTAAAAAATAAAAGCACAAGTGAGTATATATAATGTCATCTCATCTTTACTATAATAGTTATATCAATAACTCAATTGAGTCGAAATTTCAGCGATCAAGCCAACACAAAATTATAATGCACAAAAGAGTGACAGAGAGGCAGAGGGATATCATAGACAAGTGAAAAAAATCTTGGGCTAGCGATTGGCATAAAGAGCGCGTAGAGCATTCTGATACCTTGAACATTATTGTGGCTGCGGCGTTTCCAAACAGGCGACATATTTGACTGAAAGTTACACTCACTAATCAGGGAGAAAATGAATACATTAAAGTGTTAACATTTTCAAAATTGTATTCCTGTGAATATGGCTTAACGTTTCAATAGGTTTCATTCCTAACAGTTTTCCAAACTCGTATTTTACCTTTTTCAAATGCTTTATATTACTTTTTATTGCACACTTCAAAATTCTATAATTCAAATTGTAATGCTATCACTGCCGTGGATACGCGGGGCCCGTATTACTCATTTTCAATAGAGTTAGGACTGCTCGAAAATATGGGTAGTGTGAATATGTCGAATTCGTCCTGGAATTTGAGTTGTTGATACATTAATACGGAAAAATACGGAGTAATTATTGAAATATTGACTAGTCGCTTTCCTCGTACGACGTCTAAGTGGCCTTCTTGCCCATTGTGAGGCTCAATAGGGGTTCAAAATACTCTAACCGATAAATTTAATGATGTGGAAAATGATTTCAAAGGTCATTACCGAGATAAATCTATTTGAATGCTTCATTAATGCAGTGGTTTTTGCACACCAGCCCTCGATTGATGGAATCAATTTGCAAGAATGAATTCCCATTGAGTCTTCAAACGAAAAAAAACGTTGATGTTTCCAAAACTCAACTCCCAAACATTAACGTTTTTCATGCAATTTATATCGGGATTAAGGGTATTTGCTTGATCTGATGTGAGTTTAATTCAAAGTTTGTATTTTCCCCAGCATTTAGCATTTCACGGATATGAGTGCTCTTTTCTTGGAGATTTGAAATAAGGGTATTAAAAAAATTGTAATTAAAAAGTAGAGTATCTTTGACATAGGGATCGTGAGTTGAAGGGCGCTTTTAAAAATCTGTCTTGAAACAGTGTAAATAAAATAGGCATAATGAAATGTATTTATTGGCAATTATCGTTGATTTGAATTTCACTTGTTCACCCTTTATTCTCTGGGATTGAGTCGTGAGATAAAATGTCCTCATAAATCACATTTCATGCCTTGAGGATACAAATATGATTTTTTCATCGAAAGCTTCGAAATGAATGCGAAAAATCTTGATAGCTGTATAGAATTACTGTTCCAAGCATATCATTATGTATTGGTGCTCTGTAAAATTGCGACCGTCCTTAAATAAAAAATAATCTTATTTGGCTTATTAACTTATCAATGTATTTACCGCCGACATTGATTAGGGTTCAGAATCCCTGTCATGACTTTGAAAGTTATTTGAGACTTGAGGGTAATGTTATTCTTTAATTGAAATTATAAAGATTTCACAGAAAATTAAATCGTTGTTAAGGCTATCTTACTAATGAGACTGTCGAAATATGCATCAATCATTAGTTCTGTGGATGACAATATCAATGTTTGAAACAAGTCGAAATGTTCGGTTTTTAAAGAACGAAATATTTTTTCACGTGATTACCTTTTTTATTTCATTTCATTTTACTTGTGTTTTACAGGGCAAATGATTGAGAGTACCATTTTTCATTCAAAGCGCCATTTAGGAGATTTTATCAGTACTTATTCTCATTTGAAATTTTGTACTTTGAAATTTTTGTCTTGAGAGAGCCTCATATGACTAATTTCGACGCAGTTCAAACGTGACTCCATTGTTCAAACGTGACGCCGTAGTTAGATGGGGTAATAATACAAAAGAGACATGCGCACAGACAGCTTTTCAAAGTGAAATCCAAAGATATCAGCGGAGTTCGTGCACCAAGAGATTCATTTAAAAGATTTTCTAATTGCAATAGTAACATAGCTTGTACGTATGAGACTGATGAGATATCAATTTAAATGAAAATAATATAAATGCCATCCTTGAAGTACTATGCGAGGGTGGTCTAAAAAGTTTCCGACCTCAGAAAATTTCAGAAACAATCAACAACTATCAACAATCAACAACTCAAACAAAGATGCAAGAAATTTTTTCTGGGTTTTCTGGCCAGGTCGGAAACTTTTCAGACCACCCTCGTACTGAACATGAATGTGCCTGTTGTGCTGAATAGGTTAAAGATACAAGTTTCTTTCGCCATTTGCAATTCACATGCCAACTGTAAAATATTATTAGACGAGAGTATCCAAAATCAAAACTTTTATATATATTTATATATATAGTTGCTTTTAAAGTTATAAATTTGAATACTCCCTAAATGAATTAAGTCACAAAAACCCCTACTACATGGGGTTGTATGTATCCCTGTGGCGGTTTGTTGGGTTTCATATTTCCTGTTGTATGTTTGACTGGATAGAAGATATATGCATGGAGCAACCACGTAATTAACCTGGATTTTAATTTATTTCTGTGACGTAGGTATTTTTCACAGTTTCCAGTGACCGAATTCCACTAAAAAGCGATCCGTGATTCTAATTAAAGTCGATAGTTTTCACTCTACGTTCTCGTGGACGCGGTAGGTACCTTCGTTGGAGAATTATTGATTTCGCGTCGGCCGTCAACGGATGATTGTGTTCCGGGGTGTCCTAGTGGTGCAAAGCCGACCCCTCCTCCCGTTTCGATTGCCTGGCGTAACTCTGGCCTTCATTAAAAAATAGAATTCCTGGAGGAGTATCGCGTCGCGTATGTGTAATTGTGAGTGTGCGTGTGTGTGTGTGCGTGTGTGTGTGCACGCGCGCCCGCTTCGGGTAAGCGTGGGTAAGGGAAGAAGATCAAAGGCCGACCTTCCCCGCGCGCCTATTTTCACTCCGACGAGTGGACGTAAACTGACGCGAATAAAAATAAATAGGCGAATATCAATACGCTCCCGCGTCGAGAGATTAATTGGGTTAGTTATGCATTCCAAATTGCCGGGTGAATTGGGTCCGCCTTTTTATTTTTTTCGAAAGAAAATAGTAATCACATTCAGAGATTCCCTTACCTTTCGCTCTCTTTCCCGTGACCTTTTTTCGATTTGAATAATCCGGTTATTTGTAAAAATGATTATTATTATTATTTTTTTCCTGATAGGTCTCCCCCAAAATTTTCATTTTTATTCACTCTGTTCTCATTTGGGGAGAGCAAGTGAATGTTTGCTCAACAAATCACACGAGGAGTCTGACTGTATGCATCAGGCGTAATAAATTGGAAAGCAATGGAATTTTTACTGCTCATTCGCCAATTTCCCCTCCAGAGCAATGAAGTCGATTTTCTCGATAAAATTTCAATTGAAAATTTGGCTACGTGGAACACGGGATGAGATGCATTTTTGATCGGCTTTGGAACGTTGGTACCAATTTTGTGCACCCCTGCTCTACCCGAATTTGTTTCTGGTATTCAATCAAGATTAGAAAAAAAGCCCCGTGAACTCTCTGGACCCTGAAGGCCACATCTCAAGTTTTCAGAGGATATTCACCCTTCTTTTATCACTACTGAAATGGGATTTAGCTGTACAATTTTAGTTTGTTCATAAATGCATCGGAGATATGAGAAAATGATTTTACCGGTATCTCCACTCTGGGTGACCGGAGGTGTCGGTTCAAATGGTCCGATAGGTTTTCGGGTAACCTGCGGTGGTTTCAATACCCCTAGATGCAACTGGCTGACCTCGATAGTGAAATCATCTGTATTATCCATTTGAAATCGGTCAATCCTTACCCAGTTTCAAAGAAATTGAAATTTATGCAAATTTCACGGAGAAATTACAATGTACCAACTGTCGTTCTCTTTCACTTCGCTATATTTCCAGTGCCTGAAATTCTTTTGTTTATTAAGATAGAAGGATACCTATTAATAGATTAAAACTAATACGTTTTGAGATATAAAGGACAAACTCTTTGGGAAAAACTATTTCTGTAAGTTGCCGCCCTCTATGGGAAGAGATCGAAATGATTTATTTGGACAGATCAGGAGGCTGAGTGGGATAGTAGGCTCACGGAAAGAAATATTATGTTATGTTAGGAACGGAAGCGTTTACGAAGAGCGAAAGTTAATGTCTGATACTTCAAGTAAAGACGTAAAGTAAAGAATAATAAAAACTTTAATGTGGAGATAAGTTTTGTGGGCATCGGAAACTTGTTCGCTCTGGCAAAGAGGATTGGTGTAGATTGCAGTTCTTTGAGATGTGGATGTGAAGAAGGATAGATCGAATGAAATGGACGGAAAGGAGAACAAAAATAGAAGTTCTAGTCAAGGTACGGGAAGATAGATAGCTACTGGGAAAAATTTGAAAAAGGCAGAATAATCATTGCAGAAGATAATAAATGTCAATGAGATTTAGATGATGATGATTGAGGGGAGAATTCTGGAAATCGAGGGGAAGGAATGGGCAGGAGAGGCACTTTGGAAGGAATTAAGGGAGCTGGAAAGTATGTATTGCCAACGAATAAGTTATTGTAATTTGAAGTATTGGGTGTAAGGTTATGTTCGTCTCATCTACAGTGGGACTGTGAAGTACACTATTGTGAAATGCTAATGCTCATCATAAACCTACCATTATCTTTTTATTAAAAAATAAAGTAGTTTTGAACTAGCAATGCATTCAAATTTGCCAAAGTTTGAATGTTTCATATCTGTGACTAAATATCGCACTCACCTTTATTACTAAATTAAATATGGATTTTTTTCCAAAGATTGTCCCACTATTCTGTCATTTTATTCCCTTGTACTCACATATTACCCTAAAAATGACGTACAATTTTGAAACCGCAAGCATTTTGAAACATTCATGTAATGCGATCAAGTAACGGATTCTATTATTTTTTGTTGTCTTTTACATCTTGAACATTACGGATGCTAAATTAGCCGCAAAAGCATGTTTTTCAGCATTTTTGCGAGTATTCTTGTAATCTGGAATCTTCCAATTCACCTCTTAAGTATTGAGGGGAATCAAATTTTTTCCATCAGAGACTAAAAGGGAGTAGCTGTCGTCTCTTAGAAAACTAGAGCCAGAATGCCCCCATGAGGTAATAATCTTTCTCATATTTTTTTCGGAGGATCATTTCCGTTTTATATTGTTTTCATTACAAAATGACAGCAAAAATAATATCGCCAAAATGATTTCTTCATTTAGGAAAAATGTATTGATTCAAACACATCGGCCTCATGATTGCTCTTCTATGAGCGCCTCTGCCCAAAACTTAATCCTTGGTAAACTTCTTTGCACTTTTATGACTAGATCATCCTTTCAATGATAGCAGTCACGGATGATTTCCTCGGTGGAACGGGGTTGGCGCCGTGCATGTCCGTCGGTGGCGTAGGAACTGTTTTTATATTAATAAGGTGCGGGCAAAGATATTTTGGAAAATATGAAAAAAATTCACTTAAAAAAGGATTAAAATTTTCCCCAAATCATCCTTTTGTTTCTCCGTTAGCTTTCCTCTTGTCATCTATGCATTGATTGTTTCTTTAGTGCAGTAGAAACTATCTCACTATTTTAGTTGGTAAAAAACTTTCAATTTCATAAAAACAGCTAGGTAAAAAATGCCTTTGCAGAATTTTATGTGTATACTTAAAACTTTTTTGCAACCTCATACTAACTGAATGCCTCTGAACATTTTGGGATTGGGTTTTTTGACGTTTGCATGGTAGGAAAAAGAGGGGCTTAAGAAGTGCTATTCTGGGTGCCTAGTTCAACATTACTGGACATTTAAAATGCAAAAATTTCAGGGTGTAAAAACCATTCTTCAGAAATCAACTCATCAAAACCCTGAAAGGGTCTTTTAAAAGTTTAAAAGTTACTGTAGCGATATCTCCCGCAGTTTCTGGGGATTAAATGGACAAGTTTGAATTTGGGCTGCTGAGCTACTGGTATAGTTGAATAATACTGGGAGTACGAACAAATGGACCTTTCGTCATTTCAACGGTACAAGGCACCAAAATCAGTGGTCCGGTGGTCAAATGATCGGGAGTTGGACAACCCCGCGTAAAAATCACTCATTGTCCTATGTCCTCAATTTGCGAACGGAGAGGGAGGATTACACGCATTCACATCTAAAAACTATCAATAAATGAGCAAATCAGACGGAGCACTGAACACTGTGTGCCAAGACAGTTCGGTTCGGATAAACGCGTGGAAAAACCAGGTTAACAAGTAAGTTTTAAAACCGGTCTATTGTGCGTATATCATCTCGCCTTATACATAAATATATATATATATATATATATCTATGTATGTATACATACATATACGTGTATGTACATCCTCCTCCCTTATACGACGAGCCACGTCTCCCTCTCCGCAGTCCTTTTCCCGCCCCTTCTCCCCCGCTCCGAGGATTCATCCCATGGACTATTCCTCCGCAAATTGAATGCGGGAGGGAGAGAGAGGGCTCAGCTCCGCTGAGGGCGACGAGGCGACAGGGTTTCCCCCCCATACCACCCGCCCCCGACGCCGCGACGCTTCCTCATCCCACCTCGCCCTCCTCCTGCCCCTCTTGTTCTCGTCACTACCATCGCAATCTCCACCCACCCACACTCAGACAGACGCGCTCACTCTCTCCGGGTACATTCTCACCCCTCTTCCCCTCATCCCTGGAGGCAGAGGTGGGGATGGAGAAAAAAAGGCCGCCACCTTCCATCCCCGCAGACCTTCCCGAGGCCCCCCTCTCCCATTCGGCGCGACCCCTTCCTCCTCCTTCCTTCCTTCCTTCTTTTCCCCTATCCTCACTCCTATTATCCACTCCTCTCCCCTCGCGCCTCCCCTTGACCTCTCCCTCCCACACACTCCCTGCAGCCTCCGCGTCCCCACGTAATTACTTCTTCCTTCTACCCTTATGATTGCCACTGGCTCCTCCCAGGCGTCTTCCTTCGCCTCTCTTCCCTATCATCTCCAAAAATTCCTTTGCTTCCTTACAGCCCCTCCCCCCCTTTTATGTATCTTCTTTTCTATTATCATTATTATTACTACTATTACACCCCTCTCTCTTCCACCTCCTTCTACATACATATATATATATATATATATATATATATATATATATATATATATATACAAAGTATTATATTATATTATATATTATATATCCCTCTCCCAGTCTCTCCGTTTTTATCTTTCTCAGGACCAACCTTTCTTCCTCCACCTCATATTCCCTCTCATTCTTGCACCCTTTCTTACCCCCTCCCTCTTCTTTTCCTTTGTCCTATTAATGCGATCGCACGAAGTTGCCCCATTACTGGAACTCGGTGACAAAAGCGGCTAAATGAGAATTTTTTCTCTCCCCACGCCTAAGAACTTCCGATGGGAAATATTTAAGGGCCCAGAATCTACGTGGACGCGAAGTGGACGGTACTCATCTCCAAGCTGTCCAGAACAAAATGTTATGAACCTGGAAAAATGCATTCACTTGCAAATGGAAAAACTTTTGGGCGATGGTGGGTCGGTCATATGATGGACAGTATCTATATGGTAAATACGCAGCAGTGGAAAATGATGCAAGACGACCTGGTGAGTAAAATTACATGCATTTATAATCCAAGTTTCTTGGCTCCGATGTTGATGATTACATGCCAACAATGAAACCTACTCATATACACCACGTTTGGCATTCCTTAGGAATTTGGCTCAAGAAAATTCGTTTTGAAATCACCAACCAACCTACTTTGTCATATCCTACTGTTGATATCAACAGTAGGATATGACAAAGATAATTAATATTTAAAACATGATCATTCATTAAATATGCCTTCAAGTATTCATATTCATTGAACAATAACATATCTTGATAGTAGGTGAGACTACCTTTTGAAATTCGAAATTTGTTTACGATTCTTAAGGTACCATCAAAAAGGTTGTTACATTTCTTTTGCAGTTATCTTTATAAAGTGATTTCATCTATTATTTCTTGAAAACTCTTATTAGTATTATGCTACGTCAATTGCCTTCATTTATAATTTCATTCATAAGCATTTTTTGGATCACTATGATCCAAACTATTCCATCTAGTATTCTTATTTATCGTACATATATGCGAAACCATACCTCTTCAGCTCACTATAAGAGTGCTTAACTTTAGATTATATTTATTAAAGTCGTTGCCATTTTTCATTTTTGGATTCTTGCTTAGGAGGTTTGCCAATGCGATGTTTATTTCAAATAAGATTGAAAAATGCGCTTCAATGCTCAAGCACCATATCGCATCAAGACTATTGATTATCAATGTACGACATCGACCTCCGTGAGGTGCAAATCATTGTCTTTAGTCCATATCGAAATGATTGCTGAAGTTAATGTCGGATTTCATTTTCACATGCATCGTGGCATTAATTATTTGCGTAGCTGGCTTTTCCCGAAAATTTTTATTTTGTGTGTTTTTGTTAATACGCCATCACCATGAAAGTGGGTCCAACATTTGCGATACTAGTGCGAACTGTAATGTTTCACCTATCCGTCCAAAAAAAAACTCATTCGAATGGTGAAGGGACGGAACGATCACGGCCCCTCGTCACGATTCACGTATTTTGCGTCACCGCTACCCTAAATCCTCCCCTTCCCCCTCCCCTCTCCCGCTCCGCCGCCGCAACAAATGGAAATCGTTTTAATTTTCGCCGAGCCCTTCAAATCGTTCCTGTAATCCGCGCTTTAATTGCGGGTCGTCTTCGCGCGCGTCCCGAGAAACTTAATGACTCCCCGGCGCTAATAACAGAGCGTCGACGCGCCTTCCAAATCCTTTATACACACCACTCTTTCAATGAGGCGCGGAGGTGACTTGCCGGGCGGAAAGGGAGAGTGAGAGGGTTTGCTAGGGGGGGGGGGGAGGGTGGAGGGAGGGCGGGTGGGTAGAGTGGAGAAAGGGGAGCAGTGATAATAACGAGTGAAAAAAGAGAGATGCCTGGAAGGGCGGTGCATGGAGTGATGGAATACGTACGCCATACCCCTAGTCGTCAGCTCACGAGAGCAAGGCAGCCGCGTCAGCCGACCGCTACCCCCACCGGCGGGGCGGGCGCGAGGCGGCCGGCGGGTGGGCACTCTCTCCCGCAAGAATAGGGGCGAGTAAGAAGTGCCCGAGGGCGGAGACGGGGTCAGGGATGAGAGAGGGACCGGGTAGAAGGTATGGGGGAGGGAGGAAAGAGGTGGGTGGAATGAAGAAAGAATGGGACTCTTTTCGCGACCCTGCTTCACCTCCCTCCGTCCCCCCCTCTCGCAGGCGCACACATAAACACACATTCCTACCCCCTGTGCGAGGTGGAGGGGACAGAGGGGGAGGGAAATAGTGAGTTGTTGGGGAGAGGAAAAAGGAAGGAAAGGGGAGCAACTCCATCCTACCCCATCCCACACCACATATATGAGGGAAACGCTGTAAGGGGAGCGATTGTTGGCAGTTTTCTGCCCATCTGCCGCGGGCATAGGAGAGGGATTTTTTTATATATTTTTTATGTACCTAGATATATGAAGTGTGGAGCACAAAAATGGACGGTCTAATGGAGGGAATGGTCCTCCGTGGAGATTGCTAGGGGCTGGGAATTTTGATGAATCCGGGACGTCGAGGGGGCATTATTAAAAACACTAGTGGAAAGTTCTTGGGCAATAGGGATCTCAATCGGGAACCCTATTAATTTCACTCTTTCATCACGGTAAAGGAGGTGGTGTACTTATATTTGGACAATAGTGAAGGGATTGAGGCTCGCTTAAGTTAAAGATGCTTGATGCGTGCTTATAGGGTTTGAAAGAGAAGGGAGATAGGAAATAATAGGAAGAAGACTCGTGGATTGTTTGAAGTTCAGCGTTTGATTCGTAGAGATCCAGATAGTCTTATTTATCACCGAGATACTATTGGGAAAGCAATCTCCATGAAAGTGTGTTTCTTTATCCATCTTATTGCGAAAACAAGGAGGCGATGTTGCCGTTTGGAGATTCCATGCGATTTGTTTATCTGGAGCAATAGGGTTCTTCGATGTTTAAATAACATCCTTCGGCGCTATTATAAATTTCAGGCCGATGTGACTATTGGCGAGTGGTAACCTCAAGTATTTTGCGGTGGCGTAATGAAAGCACGTACCCGGAACTTTTAAAAGTGTATGTAGAAAGACAGAAAAAATTAAGGTAATTTTTTCTTAATTACTGTCAGTTAATTCAAGCCTTACAAACAAAAATAAGGCCACTAATTTAATAAACTTGTTCAAGAACTTGGTCATTTTAAGAATTCTTACCAAGAATTATCAAGATCTTGTCAAGAATTTAATAAACTTGGTCATTAAATATATAATGGAATTTTTAATGCTCAATAAGATACTGATGCCAATAGCAAAACATCTGATAAAACCAAGTTAAAGATACTCTAACACACGCTCCAAAACAAAAAAAAATTGGCTTTTATGCTCCAAAAACTAAGTGAGAAAATAACTCGACAAATTATTCGGTGACAGGTCGATAGATTTATCGTTTTACGCCAGATTAAACGTATAACTAATTACAGGATCCGTGAAAACTATGAAAAATCGAAAAGTTACGAAAGCATTTTAAGACCTAATATCTTAAAAAAATTTTAATATTTAATTTCTCATTTTAGCCTCGCTAAAATGAGAAAATCGATAAGTGGGATTCGTTGCCGTGAACTGTATACTATAGATTTAATTTTAAAATTGTCAGCCATGAAAACTATTTTGCATAACCGGGACTGGAACGAGTGTTTTAACAGGTTTGGACGCATAACTCACAGTGGCTCCAAAAGAGCAGAGCTTGTGAAACCCAACTAGATCCTCAATACGGGAAGAACGTAAATTATGTTGATTGGACGTTGAAAACACAACTTTGGAATGCATAAAAACTTTTGGCCTAGTGTAAGTGTAATACTGAAACAAGACAAGTCATCGATTCGCTAAAAAAATTGGCTAACAAACTGAAAGCTCGATGCAGCTATTGAGAAATCTAAGATTAGTGCTGATAGATGTGGTGATATAATATGTTTGCCGTTGTGGAATATAAAGAATATAGCTTAAATATTTTTTCAACGGCTGGAATGGTAACAAATTCACCGATACAAGGAATTATTTTCCCTCTGTATGGTAAAAGGGTGGAATGGATAGGTAATATATTGTAACTACTCAAAAGTTCAATAAAATCCTAAATGTTTCATTAATTTTATTAATGTATTGCGAAGTTTCCGCTGTGGCATGTGACCTAAGCCTATGTTTCTTCGTGTGAAATATTAGGTTTAGTTGAAAATTCATGAATTTCATCAGTTTTTAACCATGTTTCACAGTGGTAGTTTTTTAACTTAATTTGTTTTCTAATATGTCTGGAGTGTATGCTTCATTTTATGTCGTTTTATATGATTTTGAACAAAAAGTGAATCGTCTAAAAAATCATATGCGAAAGAAAAGGGTGTTTCATTGTTAATTAACCAGTATTACAGTAGTATTGTAATGTTTGGGTGAATGAAATTAAAAGAAAATATCGTTAAATTTGTTAATATTAAGATTTGTATAGGGAGATTATAATTATAAATTCTGACCAGTTTAAAAAAACCCATAGAATAAACGTTAGCACGTACTTGTATTTCTTGTTTATTTGCTCTTAAAAGCAATAATTTACGCTTAAATTCATACATTCCTATTCACTTACGTTTTAATGTCACGATTCTCCAGAGAGAATGAGCAGATGATGAAATGCCCTCCCGAATTCGTTCATTTTCTCTTGTAGTTCTGTTTTCATTCCGGTATCCGATACCAATACCCACTTGATAAAATAATCTTCATCACCTAATTCTCGGAAAGAGAGACTTCCTTACTCACAAGAGGAAGCGGATTAAGCTGGAAAAACGTACCAGCCCAAATGAAGCTCATAATCACGTGACTAATATGATCTCACGCTCTATATGCTCTCCTATAAGGCACACGAGAATAAAATTTAACCCGAAATTAACTCCTTGTTTGTGAATTATGAAAGCCCTATATTCACATCCCGATGGCTGTAAATTAGGAGCCTAGGAAAGCAATTATAATGTACACACATTTCTCATAGGTCAGTTAGGAGTTTGTCATCAGAGATTTATTATAAAGGGTATATAAAGCTGGCTGCGAAAGAATTTTGGCAACTACCTATATTTTCTTTTTATGTCCGGGGAATTTAATAACTATCTGGTCCCGTCATACTTTTTCCGGGAGTCATAAGCAATATAAATAAATTACCGGGATTTTTGAAATGCCTTTCCCGAGAACACTACGCTAAAATGCGAGAGGTATGCTTTATTTATGGTGATAGTTAATAAAACATGACGAAAGAAAGGGGAAAATATTTGAGAATAATTTATCGGCTCCCAAGTATTTAATATCAAGCCGTATGAATTCTCGGCTAATGAGGAAAATGAAGTGGCAAACGCAAATTAACGCCATGGGAGATTTTAAGATTTATTGGGCTTAATGACGAGGCGTTCACCGTGCCAACAGTTACATGGAGATGAAAATGAGTGCACTCATGCCTGCGGAGACTCGTTATAGTAATTTAGCTCACCAAAAAAGCTTCTTTCGGTGCCTATCTGATGTTTCACCTCAAATTTGATAGGCATGGGCAAAAGAGAGGCCGAGTTAGCCAATAGTTGATGCTTCCACTCGGTCCTCACTCGCACGATGAAAGTTTGATAAACTCACGTTGTAATTAATTTGATCGGAGAGCAATCACCTGCTGATTGAAGCAGTGGAATTTGGAAGCGTTTCCGATTGGCGTATCTCGTTACACATTCCGACCAAACGTTCTCCGGAAATAAAAATAATATCACTTTTTAAGCATCACTTTGAGGTGGATGTGTTTTGGCTGCAACTTTTTATCAGAGTGGACCATTTAAGTGCATGGTGGATGGCCCTTTGATGCTCTTCACATTGAGGTTTCGTTTGAGACTGATCCATCCCAGCTTTTGGTGCGCATGGCCTACTTTTGTTCCGCAAGGCAGTGTGTAGCTGCGGTATAAGGATTTTCTATTGTCTATAGTATTTTCAAAATGGAATACTGTGAGCGCGAATTGCTTTAGTAATAGATTCTTTCGGTATTAATTTTTTTTAATCACTTATTTCTAAATGCGGTAGTAAAAATTTCCGAAATAATTAAGTAAACTGCTATTTAGTTACTTTGTGGGATTTGTAAAGACAAGGGATTAAACACTCGTTACAAACGTTCGTTGTCATGTTTTTGGTTTTACCAAGAATCTTCTAGAATCCTCGAGTCCACCAAGTTACGGGTGAATTTTCATCCAGCGACGTGTATGCATGTAAGTCCTGCTGTTTGTCAATTAGGCTTTGGTCGTTAAAAAAGATAATATATAACTCACCGCCAAATGAAAGAAGAAGCAATTCTGACAACCCTATATGCCTTTTTAATTCATTGGCTCACTTATATACCTTAATTTGAAATAGTTCAGCGAAACGAAAGGTTGAACTCTAGGAGACCAAATTGATATTTTAAAATTTACGTGCTTCTTTCTCCGGTGCTTTCCTCTATTCAGTCCAAATTGCAAGAAAGAAATGATTATAATCAAGCAATTTATCATTCCTACCGTTAACGTGGCAATAAGTTTACTTTCTAAAGTGCGCTTCTGTATTTCTGCATGCACAGTAATTAAAGTTTCCTTATCTCGCGGAAGGAAAAAATTGATGATACTTTTATGTGATAAATGGGACAGTTTTCAACACATTAGATGAGGATATACTGAGGAAGGCATGGGAAATGCTTGATTTTTCAATAAAACGGATTGCGAGATAATAAAGTCAGTTAAGTTTGCAGGAGACCAAGCGATAATGAGCTGGGAAGTCAAAGAATTTCAGTTATTATTGAGTACTTTCCAAGATAAGTAAAAAAACACTATTTTAAACACCAGCTTAGGAATGGATAAACTGGATCAGGTGCAGTAGTTCATGTAATTGAGCAATACTTCAGATGAAATTGCAATTAGTAATGGGACTACTTAGGATAGGAGTTGCACTAGTAAAAGATGGATGGATGCAAGAAGAAGAAAATTGATGACGATTACACTAATTGAAGATGTGAGGAAAATATTGGTAAAAAATTTTATATTAACCGTAGCGCTATATGGGTAACTGTATGGGTCGTTGAGGGAAGAGGATGAGCGTAGATTGGAGGCTTTCAATGTTTAGGCGTGGCGAAGAATGGAGAAAAAATGTTCGACAGAGAGGCACTACTGATGAAGTCTTAAAATTTGGGAATAATGAAAGATAAAAGATGGAAGACCAATTATTATTTGAAAGTCAACCATTTAAAGTAGGCTTTGGATTGACATAAATTTGAATACACCTACTTCCTTAGCCTCGCCTTAAAACATACTACTTGATATCACGCGAATCAATACACTGCTCTTCAATTCCGCATACGTGAATTCTATATTCCTTCATTCTATCCAACTTGCTCATCTTCTTGCCCCTGCCTTGCTTGCCTAACATCCGACCCAACAACACTACAGTCTTTAACATTCCATCTCCATTAAAAATATTCTGCATTCATCTTAGATTTCTTCTAAAAACCCTCTATTTTCTTCCGCAATTTCTACTCTTCATTCGTGTTCCCTTTCCGCTCATTTTACTTTTTCCAGCCTTCTCTACACCCACACCTCAAAAGCTTCCAGCCAACGCCTGTGGTATTGTTTCATCTGCCACATATCCTTTAACCCTACAGTACACATTCAAAGTAAACTGTTCCACCTACTCTAGTTTTGCACCTCCTATTTTAACGTTTAATTCGGTTTTTCTCTTCCTCAGAGACCTCTTAACCTTTGTTTTGTTCACATAGATGTTCATTCCATACATAGGGCGCTCATTTTCTAATGCGCCCAGCAATCCCCATGAAGAAGAATTTAACTTAGTTTGTGAATCTTTCTTCAACTGCTAATACTGTGCCTTTCATTAAATTGTACTAATAATATCAAGAGCATTGTCGTGGCTATAACAAAAACAATACTAATAGAGATTACGGTCCTCAAAACCATTCCGTGTTTACTATTGAGTAAAGAATTCTCGGTAGGATTAGGTAATCTCTATTTCAGAAAACCTTTGCTTGTTCAATAAATATACTTTTCAGTTATTTGGTAAACTTGATATTTTTGGGTTCTTTTCCATATTTTTGCCATGAATCCCTTTGTGTAATACTTCCCCTTGGATACTGGAAAATAGAGTTTGAAAATTAGAATGGAAAAAATATTTTGTGTTTTATGGGAAATTTTCAACTTTCCTGTATCTCTCAATTATATTTATATAAAGTCATCTGAACCGGAGACGCCAGCAGCATAACTGGAGGGATTGCTGTCGCCAAGAGATGCCGTGACGCGGAGGAAATCCTTAACCATCGCATTTAATATGGTTTGGAAACCTGTTCGTTGAAGCAAGAGGATAAGTGTAGTTTGGAGGTTCTTTTAACTGTGGTTGCTCCGAAGAATGGAGAAAATGAAGGGGCCTGAAAAGATAACAAAGTTAAAAGCACGCTAGGAGGAGAGAATCGGTTGTTGAGTGAAATTAATAGATGACAGAACAAGTGGGTGCAGGAAATACAAAGAGGAAATGAGATGCTGAAACAAAGCATAAGGAAGATTTTTTAAAAAGTGGTAGAGGGAGGAAAAGAATAGAGATAGTGACGGAAAGAAAATAGATATTAAAAGTATCCAGAGCTTAGGAACAATTTTTTGGAATATGCCATTGTGTTTACGGATATTTTTGCCACATTAATCAGGGCTTAAAAGTAGAGTAGTACATAGTGCAAGGATATGTCATAATCTTACTCTAACTTTGTAGGCATTTGCTAGAAAATACATAATTAATGCAAGAATAAGCTATTCAAACTCGTCTGAATTTGATTTTTTTAAAGGATTGCTCCTGTTTAACTTAAAACATGCACATTTTATGTGTTATAATGATTACACAATGTAATTATTGTACCAGGACATATTTTAGAATCTAAATGGGTTAAAAGTTCTTTTTCTCACACTTATTGGAATCGCTTCGAGATAGTTGGTCGATCCCACGGAGGGCCATACAAATTCTACGAGAAGTGTTCTATTGTTGGATCCCCAAGTACCCATCACCTTCCCATCGGCTCCCTTAGAGGACACTTAGTCTAATTCCTGCTGTAATAACTGAACTAACATATCCCCTTTCACTTTCATCAATGCGCTGAACGTTGCAGTAGTTTTAACCGTAGAAAAAAGGGGAAACCCACTTTACAGGTATTAATAACCTGGGAAACAATTTATTACCTTTCTCTCCAGTTGAGAAAAGAACTTATTATTTGTTTTTCTTGACTCAGTGAATGGGTAAATGAGAAGTTTCCGAGGATGATTAAAAACTTCATGCGAGACCTCGAAATGTTTGATAAAAAATGGGAGGATTTGCTAACAAGGCGCGGTAATGAAAGCCCTCATCCCTCCTCCACGAAAACCATTCCTCCCAAAGAAGAAGAAACTTGTGGAAATTATCGCAAAACTTCCTGCCTTCTAGACAAACAATACTTTCCGCTACCCTCCTCACAGATAAGCCCGTGTGGGTGTCTGTGTCTTTGCAAGAGAGAGATGCTAATAATGGTCAGACGACGTCCCTCTGGGTCATCTCGACTATAATAAAAAGACGTCGAGAGTAGAATGAGCAGTGAAGATGGAAGAGATTAGATGGAGAGGGTGGAGACTAGCATAGACGCCAGCGCACACACACACACACACACACACACAGATAACCACACTCACTGCCACACACATACACACACTCGCGGAGGAATGAAATAAGCCTTGGGTGTCCGAGCGGTAAATGAGCCAGTTCGATTTTTGCTTTGGTTTAACTTACTTGAGAGGGGGTTAAAGGGATCTGGAAGGTTTCGGGGAAGGAGAGCAGGAAGACTGAACACATCTCCTTCCAGAAAAAAGTTTCCAATTAAAAATGAAAACGTAGGGAAATATTGTAGTCTCCTCACTTCCTCTCTACTCTCCCCGTGTACCCTTTCACCATCTTATGCGATGGTCTCTCTTTCCCCTCTCACATTCCCCGACCACGTCTCTCCAGCCCCCAAACTCTACAACTAATTTCTAAATTCTGAGGGCAAAAAATTTTCATCCTAAAAAAATATATGTATGCGAGTATACATACAGAGAAATGTAATGAAATAATTGACTTTGTAATTCCACACACTTTATTTAAAAAACACACGACCCAGGTTTCGACGTTGAACGTCATCATCAGGTGGTCCTCATAGAAGCACGCTGGCTATATATACCTTCTGATCATAGGAGGGGGGGGTTGGTCAGAGAGGGAGGTCGGAGGGGTAAAAAAGGTTACAATGTAGCTGGGAAGAAAAGAGAATTACATTTTTGATTTAGAAGAGTGGTAGGTCTAGGAGTGGGGAGTGGGAGGGATACAAAATTTCGTTGGCAAGATCATCTTTCCAACGGACACATTTCAAAATTTCTAACTGCTCCAAAGCATCGAGCCTTTGACCTTTTTCTTCAAAATGAATAATTTTTGTCACAAAGTCACTTTTGTGATCACTTTCGATGAGGTGTTTTGCAAAGAGGGATGTTATGTTCTTATTTTTTACACATGTTTGGTGTTCTTTAATCCTTTCTTTAAATTTCCGTCCTGTTTGTCCAATATACTTTGTGCTACAATCCGAGCACTTTAACTCATACACTCCACTCCTCTCGTTTTCGGGGACTTTGTCTTTAGTGTGAGAGATCAGGTTCTTAAGGCATGAACGACTGTAAAAGGCACATTTAATTTTTTCTTTAGGTAAACTTTTAATTACTTTTTGAGAAATAGTCCCAAGATATAGTATTCTCCGCCATTTGGCAGTGGGATCTTTTACATGTTCGGGGTTGTAAATGTGTCTTAAGGCTATTTTTGTAAGTTTATTCCGGTAAAGTTTATTTATTAGATCTTCTGAATACCCATTGTTTACTGCTAACGTTTTAATTACATTAAGTTCCTTATTTACATTGAATTTTGACATAGGGATAGCGGTCAAACGGTGGATCATTGCATGAAATGCCGAAAGCTTTTGGGTGAAGCAATGCCTTGAAGAGGAATTAATTAATTGGTCTGTATACATTTCTTTCCTAAAAATGGAATACTGTAACCCATCTTTGTCTTTAGAAATGGATAGGTCGAGGAAATTCAGGGAACCTTTTTTCCTCTTTACCGGAATAAACTTACAAAAATAGCCTTAAGACACATTTACAACCCCGAACATGTAAAAGATCCCACTGCCAAATGGCGGAGAATACTATATCTTGGGACTATTTCTCAAAAAGTAATTAAAAGTTTACCTAAAGAAAAAATTAAATGTGCCTTTTACAGTCGTTCATGCCTTAAGAACCTGATCTCTCACACTAAAGACAAAGTCCCCGAAAACGAGAGGAGTGGAGTGTATGAGTTAAAGTGCTCGGATTGTAGCACAAAGTATATTGGACAAACAGGACGGAAATTTAAAGAAAGGATTAAAGAACACCAAACATGTGTAAAAAATAAGAACATAACATCCCTCTTTGCAAAACACCTCATCGAAAGTGATCACAAAAGTGACTTTGTGACAAAAATTATTCATTTTGAAGAAAAAGGTCAAAGGCTCGATGCTTTGGAGCAGTTAGAAATTTTGAAATGTGTCCGTTGGAAAGATGATCTTGCCAACGAAATTTTGTATCCCTCCCACTCCCCACTCCTAGACCTACCACTCTTCTAAATCAAAAATGTAATTCTCTTTTCTTCCCAGCTACATTGTAACCTTTTTTACCCCTCCGACCTCCCTCTCTGACCAACCCCCCCCTCCTATGATCAGAAGGTATATATAGCCAGCGTGCTTCTATGAGGACCACCTGATGATGACGTTCAACGTCGAAACCTGGGTCGTGTGTTTTTTAAATAAAGTGTGTGGAATTACAAAGTCAATTATTTCATTACATTTCAATATGTTATGCAAATTCCACAAAGTTACGCCTGAGACAACAAATACATACAGAGGTAAATATATATATGTATATATATATATATGTATATATATACACACACACACATATATATATATAAATATATATATATATATATATATATATATATATATATATATATATATATATATATATATATATATATATATATATATATATATATGTATATATATAGGCATCTTATCGTTTTCAGCCGAAAATTATTTCAAAAGTCTTTTTAAAAACTCCATATATATTCACCGCACCTACTTCCCCTCCGCCGTCCCTTCCCTTCTAACCAGCCCAATCCAATTATCTTACCTCACCCTAACGCCTCCTTCCGCAACATTACTTCTTCCGCCCGGATAAGGGCCTCCTTGAATATGTGTGGCTTGGATGAAATGGGGTGGGGGGTAGTGTCTGAAGGCAGTTTGGCCGGGTCGAGAAAAGTTGAAGGTGGATTCCTTAATGAGCACTCTCGTAAGGATAAGTGAGCGGTAATATTCACCTCTTTCTGACCCGTTCCTTCCTGTTTCCTCCCGATCCCCCAAGTGTATTTGTCGCGCTCAAAATATGCCAGGGATGAATGTTTTACCTGTGCCACCCCTTTGACGTATGCATCTTTTGGCAAGAAAGGCGCAAAGTGATCAAAAGTATTCGTTTACTGGTCATTAAAAAAGTAATCAGTAGAAAATAGTTTTTAAAGATACCCATATATGAATGTGCACAAACACACATAATATATAAGGCTATTGAGACCTAGGAACTAGGTGTAGTAACCAATAATGCGATTTTTTGAGTAAAATGTTGTTGATTTGAAGAGTGCTTCTAATATTTCTTTCGGATTTTGTTTTCCGTGATTACATATTACCTACCAAAATAAATAAAAGATAGGGACAATTTCCCACTAAATAAATTTAATAGCACGACCGGGTTTCGATTAATCACATCACCTTTAGGCGTTGATAATGTAATTCATCGAAATCCGGTCGTACTGTTAAAATTATCCATCGGCAACATGTTACAATCTTTTATTTCTTTATTATGTTCGAATTCCACCATATCACGTCTGAAACTACTCAATTATATCTACCGTCATATATACTTCTATTACTCCATTGACAGTTTGTCTGCTTCCAGATTTCACACAAGTAGAGCATATTGTGCATATATATAAATATATATATATCTATATATATATATATATATATATATATATATATATATATATATATATATATATATATATATCCTGGTTCATTCCAGGAATCAAGAAGCCAGATATTACACCTGTTCTATTGTTTTGAGATTGATTGGAGGGTCACAGGGTGAGGGAATTGCTAAACTGGAGACACTTAAGCTATTATAAAAGAGAGTGTTATGTTCGGAGGCGTGATTCGGAATTGTGAGCATCCCAATTAGTGAAGAATTCTTGCATGAGACCCGGTAGTTATTGATTCTAGTATTTATGGGTGTGATAAACTGTCCAATATAAAAGGCAGGGAATAGTTGGCTCTTCACAAGGTAAACTACATTGCTGGAAGTACATGAGAAGCAGAGAATTGGTGGAAGAGATTTAAAAAGCGGGTGGAATGGGGTTGGAGTTTTGAAAATAGGACTTGTTTTGCATCTAGGTTTATTGCAGGGCATAGGAGTAGCTTTGTGATGGGGCGGGGATTAAATGAATTGATTAGTTGATTTTAGGAGATCGGATAAGTAAGGGGGGAGTTTGAAATTAACGGAGGGGCATTTGGGAAAAAGATTGGTGTTGGAGTTATGATTTTCGAGGATAGGGTAGAAGATTTTTAGAATTGACCTAATAGACTCTAGGCCTGGGAAGTGTGTGATACAAATCGAAAGAGGGTGATTTTTTGTGGCGGAGAAAGGTTTCATAGTGTAAGCATGTCTTCGGATTATTTTGTGCCGGAGGGATTCAAGGTGACCTCGTTGGAGGAGGGAATGGTGTAGATTTGAAAGGAATTTATCAAGGGGTTCGGGCTGATTGGAGATTTTGTGTCCCTGTATGGAAAGGGAATAAGGAATGGAGCATTTGGTGTGCTGTGGGTTGCAATTTTGATAATGTAAGTACTGCTGTTCGTTGGTTGATTTTTTTATGTACAGAAGTGTGGAATGTTTTGTGCATTAATAATACTTTAACCTCTAGGAAGGTGATTTGGAAGGTGGAAACGGTACAAGTGAAGGAGACAGAGGATGAAGCATTGACGTCGGAAATGAATGTTTTCCGGGAATCAGTACCATGCGGTCAGAGAAGGATAATATTATCGATGTGTTTTTGTGTTAAACCAAAAGGATCTCGTGCAATGAGTTAAGAAAAATGAGTTGTCTCGTACCCTGCTGCACGTTTTTTATTGTAGATCAATCATCTTGGTGTAATATGTGTGAAACCTACTCCTAACTAACTTCTTACGAGATTTGTGCGTTTCATCGATATGTAATAGCATATGGTCGATACCATATGGTTATAATATGGAATGTATCAATTCCGACGGGGGAAAAGAAATATTATTGATAGAAACTTTTTCATAGCTATAATTTTCCGAAAAAAACTATTTTTTCTTATTAAAATGATTTTTCTAACTATCTTATGATTCGTCTTCTCTTTCCTCTAATTTCATCGGATAACATTCGAATATCCATTACGTTCACCTATAATTTTAAAATTATGTCTTAAATTATGCCGAGTGGAAAGTGACTGTTGATCTGTTTGACACCAGAAGGCCTTGACGGATAATACAAAAATTAGGTAATTATCATATGATGGATAATTTGATAATATATACAGGTTTGTGTTTAAACTCGAAATATTTTTGGAATAATTGTTATTTTTAATGTAATTATACTTAAAATAACGCCATCTTCCTAAGCCTATGGGGAGCTGTTCAGAAAAAATATTAGTTTTTATTATCTTTTTCTACTTGACATTCATCGATGTCAATGTCTACAATTTTTATGAGATAATATGAAGTATTTTAATAATTCATAATTCCATGGCCTCTGTAAAAGTTGTTATTCATTTCAATAACAAACTTGTCTCTTTTGGCTCCAATCGAAGGGCGGAGAGTGATATGTTGCAACGAAAGTAGATTTTGGGAGACACTCAAAGGAGTTGACAGACCACTCCTCTTTACCGTTCCCGTTTTCAGCCGTTTGCATGGAAGGATTCATTTTAGCTCGCGTCATTTAAATGCACCGTTCGCCTTAGGGAACACTAAACTTTGGGCTATCCGGCTCATTCATTCAGTGTGGGCAAATACCTTCGCCGGGTTACACTCCCAAATGGCCTTTTCTTTCGATTTCACAATTATGCTATACTACCTTGATCAAAAATTTCCCGGAATGTATTCAGAAAATTAAAAATACAAGTTTATTCATCTAAATCTATATTGTCCCCTTCAAAGTAATCCCCATCGACTGCAACACACTTATGCCAGCGCTTGATCCAATCCTCGAAACATTTTTTATATTCGGTTTTCGGTATGTCCATCAGTGCTTCCTGCGATTTTTCCATTACTTCCTCTCGGCTGCTAAAACGCGTTCCCCGTAATGGTTTTTTAACTCGATTGAACAGAAAGAAGTCACAGGGAGCCAAATCAGGTGAATTCGGTGGCTGTTGGATGGTATTTGTTGCATTTTTCGTCAAAAAATTACGAATAATGATAGCACTGTGCGACGGTGCGTTATCATGGTGCAAAATCCACGAGTTTTCTGCCCACATTTCTGGTCTCTTTCGGCGAATTGCTTCACGCAAACGTCTCATAACGCCCAAATAATACTCTTTGTTTACTGCCTGGCCTTCTGGCAAAAATTCATGATACACTACACCGTTGTAATCCATGAAAACCGTCAGCATTGCCTTCTTTTTTGACTGAAAACGACGTGGTTTTTTTGGTCTCGGCTCATTTGGTGAACGCCATTCACTTGCCTGATGTCTGGATTGCGTGTCGTACTCATAAACCCACGTCTCGTCTCCAGTAATGATCCTTTTGATGAATGTGGGATCGGATTCAGCCTCGCAAATCATGTCTTTTGCGACGTCAACACGGTCTCTTTTTTGCATGAAATTGAGGTCTTTTGGCATGCTACACGACGGAAACCCAAATCATTAACCACAATGTCTTGGGCGGATCCATAGGCAATGTTCAAGTCCTCCGCTATTTCTCTGATGGTTAATTTGCGGTTATTGACCAACATTTCTTTTACTTTATCAATTTTTTCACCGACTTTCGATGTCGATGGTCTGCCACTGCGTTCATCATCTTCGATTGACTCACGACCACTTCTGAACCGCTCGTGCCACTGGTAAACGACCGTTTTTTTTTAGAGAATCGTTGCCGAAACACTTTTCCAACATTTCCAACGTCCGTCCTCGTCTTCTTTTTTGCCAAAACGTTCCCTCTTGACGCTTGGCTTGCAGCTGCCCGATGATTTAATCATTCAGCTGCTGTGTTTGCGGCTTCTTAGCCCGTCGATGAAGGAAGGTCCAATCAACTCCTTTTCCTTTTCAATGGTGGTTGGTCGTCGTCCCGTCCCGTTGCTGCTCTTGGGCGTTTGTGCCTTTCCCAGGAGACAGGTTTTAAGCCGCCGATCGACCGCAAGTGCTCTTCTTTTTTGCCTTTAAGCTCCTCGTAAAAGGCCGTCGCGCGAGTCTTGATGACATCTCCAATGGGCGCAGTTTCAGTTAAGGCGTGGAGAATTTCTGCGGCATAGTTCCAGCCAAGCCCAAGTACACTGTTGAGTGCCCCTCTTTCCGTTACCTCCAAGTGGTGGAAGGCCGTCTGAGTCATTCTGCCACTCCATGCCGGTGAAGCGTACATCAAGATTGGGCGAATTGCCGCCACGTACAGATACGTCTTTGTCTTGATAGAGAGGGACGGTGAACGCAGCAGCGGCGAGAGTTGTAGTCGTCTTCCTCTTGCCTTCCTGGTGGCAGCGAGGGCGTGACTTTTGAATGTCAGTCTTTTATCCAGTATCACGCCTAGATAGGTCACCTCTTCCTTCCATGGCGCCTCCTCGGTGCCCACGAGGATTTCTCCTGGTTCTCGCAGTCCTCCAGGTGAAAAAAGAATCGTCTGTGTCTTTGCGCTGTTGACGCTGATTCGCCACAGGGCGTACCACTCCAGCAGTTTGTCTACTGCTCGCTGTAGGTATGTTGCCGCCATGTGTGCTCTCCGCGAAGTGGTCACTATTGCTGCGTCATCCGCATACAGGGCAACCATGGTATGTCGTCCAAGGTCTACCGGGAGGTCCGCCGTATATAGATTAAAAAGTATCGGTCCGAGAACCGATCCTTGCGGCACGCCTGCGTGGACCTGTTTCGGCTGTGACAGCGCGCGTCCCCAGGCGACACGGAAAGTCCTTCCTGTCAGGTATGATGTTAGCAAGCGGCGCTGCCAATTTGGAAACCGCTGTATTGCAAGTTTTCGCCTGAGACCAGCGTGCCATACCCGGTCGAAGGCTTTCCTGATGTCAAAGAACGCCGCCGTTGAGCAGCATCGCCGATTGAATCCGGCCGTCACCTGTTCCACGAGACGGACGAGCTGGTGTGTGGTGGAGTGTTCCTCTCGAAAACCGTACTGTGATGCCGGCAAGATTGAGTAGGCCGCGATGTGCTTCAGGAGATGTGGCAGCAGTACCCTCTCAAGCAGCTTTCCCAGGGTCGCTAGCAGGGCGATCGGGCGGTAGTTCTCTACGTTCCTAGCGGACTTCGGCGGCTTCGGCAATAGGATGACTTTTGCCGATTTCCAGATGGCCGGAAAATGTCCCATGGAGAAGCAGGCCGTAAAGAGCGTAATCAGGTGAGTTGCGAGCGAGACAGGCATCTGTCGAAGGGCCTCGTTCGGGATGTTGTCCTCTCCTGGTGCTTTCTTGCAGCGTAGTCGTCCAAGGGCTGCTCTCAGGTCGTTTTCGGTAACCTTCGTTACCGTCATGGTGCCCTCCTCCGTTGTTTCATTCTGTTCAGGAAAGTCGCTAGGATCATCCGGTACCAGTGGATCCGGAGTCGACGTGAAAGTGGCCTCCAGCGTAGTTGCTGCAAATTCAGCCTTTTCGTCTTCCGTGATAAGAGGGCCACCAGGTGAGTCGATCGGTGGGTCGATCCGAATGCTGTGGCGAAGAGAAGCTGCCATTCTCCAGATGCTCCCATCTTCGGTTCGGAGGGAAGCAACCTTCCTTTCCCACGTCGTCTGCCTGTGGTCCTGGATGAGCTGCCTCACTTCGGCTCGTTTTCTTCTAAACCGTGCCCCATCCGCGGGACATTTGGTTCTTTGAAATCGTCGTCGAAGCCGATTTCTTTCGCGGATGCGGCGAAGGATGGAATGAGGCAGCGTCAGATGTCCAGAAGGGCGGATCAGTTTTATTGGCACGGTGTTCTGTAATGCTTGGTCCACGCCAGCTGTTATGACAGAAGCATATTCGTCCAGCATAGCTTGTGACGTCAGTGATGGCGGCTGTTCCGGTAAAATGTCGGACAGGATCTGCCTGTACCCTGTCCAGTCTGTTTTGTCCAGGCATCGCACCGGCCGTGGGGGAAGTAACGTTGGGCAGCATCCCAGATAGGCGCAGACTGGGTAGTGGTCGCTGTCCAACGTCGGTGTCGCCACGAGAGAAAGCGAACTCGTGAGCCTACGGTGCAGCGCAATATCTAAGACGTCTTCGCTCCTGCCGTGATGCTGATGCGTTGGCCCATGTGGACCCGCGACGCGTACTCCGTTGTTCTGAGCCCATGTGAGCAGCGCTTCACCCCGAGGGTTCGGTGTAATTGAATGCCATGCAGCATTCTTTGCATTTAGATCCCCGAGAAAAAGCGACGGCCGTGACCCGGAGAAGATGACTTCGAAATCCTGTGTGGCTAGAGGTCGTTTTGGGGGGAGATAGAGTGACCCCACTGTGAGAGAGCCGATCGAAGTATCTACTTCAATGGCTGTCGCCTCTAGATGCAGTCGAGCTGGTAGGTCAATTTTTCTCGCAGCCAGGTCAAGCGAAACGAGGACCGCCGTGCCCCCTCCTCTTGTTTGCCGGTCATCCCGGTAAACTGCATAGCCTGGAACGCCGTATGAAGTTCCAGGACGGAGATGAGTCTCTTGCAGACAGACGATTGAGATTCTTGCCTTCCGTAGAAAGGCAAGCAATTCAGGGGTTTTTCGCTTCAATGCGCCGCCGACATTCCATGTGGCTAGGATGATAGATTTATTTAATTCTCGCCTATGGTCCATTTTGGTTTGGGAAAATAGTGGTAAGGGCGACAGTTAAAGCTTGCAGCTGTTGTTGCAATAGCGCAGCAGAGGACGTCAATGCTTCCAGGATGGAAGAGAGGGATGTAGCCAAAGTTGGAGTCGGCATCTGCGAGTCTGCAGCCCGCCTCTTCTGGAGAAGAGGAATTTTTATTTCTTCTGCTGTCTCCCTGGCGACCGGAGCCGGCGTCGAGAGTGGAGGAAAGTCAAGATGCTTGCACATGGTCAGACGTTGGGTTGCGTTGGTTGGGTCTCCCGGCTTCGACGCGTTGAAGGTACCAAGCGTCTTCTGTTGAGGAGAAGGCAGCTCTGTTTCAGCGGCGGTGTTCTTCGCCCCCTGGGTTGGTGCGCCTTTCCTCCGGAGGCTAGCCATCTTCATCTCCTTCTGTTTGGCGTAGACAGGGCAGGTCCTGAAAAATGCAGGATGGTTTCCTCCGCAGTTACAGCAACAAGTCTTCTTCCTTTCCGTATCCGGACATTGGATGCCTTCATGTGCACCAGCACACTTGTAGCATCGCGGGGCTGCCGTGCAGTTGGAAGATGCGTGTCCGAATCGGGTGCACCGGTAACACATTTGTGGCTCCCTGTGCTGATATTTTGCCACCCTGACACGGGAATTGCCGATGTATCTTATGGCAAGCATTTCTTTTGTTTGCCATTCAGGGTTTTCCTTGACAACGACAAGGAAGAAGGTTCCCTGCCGCACCAGATGCACTCGTTCCACCGGAATCCCCATGGCGTCCATATCTTCTTTCAGTAGCTCAACTGGGTAGGTGCACGGAAGTCCACGAACCGCGTAGAAATTGGCTCGTAGAGATTTCGGGCCCCAGGTCGAGAATTGTGCATTTGACTGCACCAACAGCTGCTTTATGGCCGCATAATCAGCCGCAGTCTTTAGTTGAAGTCTCGTCGAGTCGGTTGTATGGATTGCAGTAAAGGACTTGTCCGTTGCCTTGGATCGGACAAGTTTCAGCAAGGCCGCGTGGTCTACTACATCGTATATGATGAGTGCCGGGGGGCGTGGTTCCTTTTTTCGGCTTGCCGGGGATCCAGATGGTGCAGATGAATTTTCAGCCTCCATCGCCACGGGAGCAGAAGAGTTGTCCGTGTCCGGATCCGTGACGAGCGGTGAGAATTTATTACTCGTACTTACCGGGCGCTTATTAGTTGCTTCTTCAATGGAAAGGAATGGTGCGCTACGCTTCCCGGCTCCTCTGGGATCCTTGACGTGTCGCCAGTCGTCGTTGAATTTCGCGGCAGGGGCAGACGGCCCGTTCTGATGCATGGAAACGTCCATATTTAGAGCGCCGGCAGTATGAACAGGGTTTGAAGAAGTATTTTCCAGCTGCTGGTCGAGAGGAGTCCTTATAGTGTCCGCTGGCAGCGGCACGATGTCCATATTGGGCGCCACCGGCGCCTTGCTTCGCTGTCCCTCGATTATTTAATGATATCAGCAACCAGGGTTAGAAGTATCCAGTAGAATATTCCAAGGGAGGCGTACGTCGAAATTTCTGTAGGTATATCCAGGTCTGATGGTCTATCCTCCGTCTCCAACGTTCCGAATCCAGGTGATCAGGTCTCCCAATTCTCCCTCCAACCTCCAACAGGTCAGGTCCCAACCATCCCTCCAACGTCCGTGCGCCACTAAATCCGTTTTTTTACGCAAAATTTAATACAAGTTCGTTGTTGCAAATTTAAATCCATTTCTGAAATTGTAAAAAATCGCCAACACACACAGAGATAGATGTACTCTTAGCTACGTAACTTTTGCAAATGTCAAGTTATGACACTAAGATTTAAAGGGAATATCAACAACAGATGTACCAATTTAACAAAAAAAACAGAACTCAAATCGGAACGATGGGAGCGCCACACGGTGGTTATTCCGGGAACTTTTTGATCAAGGTAGTATTTTATACTTCCAATGTTTGGAATTGTGAACCTCTGTCATGTAGTATGTGTATATTCTTTGATTTATTATTACGTACTATGTGTTTATTCTTTGATTTAGTTCATGATTCTCTAAACGATTCTGACCATTTTAGTTTCCATTCCAATCTTCAAATTCCAGTTATAAACAGGATTATCAAAAGCTGTTTTCGTTTTGGTGTACTGAATTTATTTGCTTCATACTTCTCCACGACTCCCAACATTTTGGTTTTTGAGGAAGAGAAAAATAATGATGAATTCCGCGAATTATACTGATTTCTCTTCCCTGATTAATGATGGAAGGTCAAAGAGAAAGGAGAAAAATATCGACTGTTTCGAATTATATCTTTCAAAAGCGTTACGGGAGAATAGCTCTCAAATCACCTGCAATTCAGTCATCTCCTCCGATACAAACCTATAGTTTACGCATCCCGCTGGAGAGGGGCTCAATAAACCATAATCTATATTTTGATATTTAAAAAAAATCTCTGAATTCACCCGTAAACTCTACGCTTCAAGCAATTGAAAGCCATGGGTTGAAATGGCAGTTTCCTCCACTTGACGGATAAAGCTTTTGTTACTTTGAAACACCGATAATTCCCCAGCCATTTGTGCCCACTTACAGTGCGTGTTTTTTTAATTGGCCATCGACGGGAATTTTGCAAGATAAATATCTGCACATTGTCTTCGAAGACAGAGTAAACGGTCAATTGAATAAGTCTACCATATAGAAATCTAAGTGTACGGGGTCTGTCCCAAAAAGAAGTAGAATAATTTTTTACCACCAATGCAGATGGCTATAGTGGGATAATTTTTGGTGGGAAAGTTAATGGATGATCTTGAGTAATCAACGCAACCTACGTCAGGTAAATACTTTGGGCATTTACAGTGTGACGATTTCTGCTAGACTATTCGACGATTCCGTCATGAATTCACGATTCCACTTTCCGTTGAGCAATGATATGCGATACAATTGTGCATTAAGCTTGGAAAATTGGGTTCGGAGACCATGACCATGGTTAAGGATGCTTATGGAGATGGAGAAATGTCCCATGCGATGATTTATGCTTGCACGGGATGTTCTGGGAGGGTAACGAGGAGATTGAAGATGAGGAATACCTTGGGCATCCATCTACAACACAGTGTGATGGAAACGTGCTAAAAGTGAGACACATACTCTATTCTGATTGACCCCCTAGTGTCAGGACGTCAGCGGAGTACAATATTCAGAACATTAAAGCGCATTAAATTTTTACAGAAGATTTAGCCTTGCGAAAGGTGTGCCAAGATGGTCCCCAAGGTGCTGTCAGTAGACTACTTGTGTGACAATCTTGCTTTGGACCTCTTGAATCACGGTGAAAGTGACCCGAATATTTAGGAATTGTTGATTTTTGGTGGCGGAGCATGGGCCTTTGAGTACGATCCAAGTAAAGCCCCTTTTAGTACCATTTTGTACCTCTGGATTATGTCAAAGAGGCCAAGACGAGGTGCCTGAACAAGGATCCTGTTGATTCCTTACAGGAAGCATACCACAACTGGCGAAGGCATTGGAATTTTCGAGTCAATGCATAAGGGTGCCCTTATTAAGAATTTTAGCAATTCGTACTTTTCTCTGCAATATATGTAATCCCCCAATTTTATTCTAATTATTTTTGGGAATGACCTTTCATTATGAAGTAGTTGATAGCTGGCCCTAAATTAGACAACGAAAGAGGAACAGATTGATATATCCAGGAGCGTGCTTCAAATAAGACTTCTTTCTTTTGATTACCTTATTAATTATTTTAAAATTAGCGCACTCATCGGGGGACAGCTTTTTTTTTCGCTGCCGTTATAGTTCATAAAATCAGGACGTGGACTTAATTGTCTCATCCTTTGCTCGAAGGCTTTTCCCAAAAATATACATCAGTCTACAAGGTCTCGTAATTTAATTTTGCGATGGCTTTCAGAGAACTTTGTAATTTGAGAGTCATTTCTGAATTTTTGGATCGACTCACTGCTTGTTTCTGCGACGGCTGTTTTACAATTCTGAGATAAACAAAACGGACTCTAATGCAAGAACAGAAATTTCCTCGGAATTTTAGATTTCGAGAATCGTAACGTCATTGACCCTTCAACGTTGAGAACTCAGAATCCTCAATGCGATTAATCTTGATAGTCTTCGAGGAACTTAATTCCTTGGAAATACTCAACACTATTCCCTGCTTTACATCCAGATTTGATTTTTTAAAATTGAGAACCAGTCAACATACCGCAGCAGTTAATGCTGATTGTAGTATGTTGACGGGTATTACTATACCTGCCATTTTCTTTTAAGACCAATGTCTAACGAAGAATCTGATGTACTATATGGTGCTTTACACTTTAGTACTCGTTAAACATATTGGGTGTCTTCATCTTAACCTTTTAGTATGTATTTCATCACCATAAATACTCGTGGTGAAGGTTAATGCCTGTCAAGTATAAACTTTTGAGCCCGTCTATAAATTTTCTAACGAAAGAAATCTTGGTTTTTAACATCTATTAATCTCATCTCATTGTACAGGTATATGTCTGAGCATACCCTTTTTATCGTATTTCCGTGTGGAATAAACATGAAAGATATCACATACATGCAAACATACATTCATACATACATTCTTTCCTTTCTTCTGCTGTTAGAATCTAAGTCTCATTTTTACTGCAGTAACTAGATCCTCTGCATAATTAATTTCATAGTAACACAGTCAGGTAAGACGTAATGTAATTAAAAATTCGCATTTTACTGCATTGGACCAGTTCGTTCGTTTCAGATATGTATTTTGAATTTCATAAACCTATTTACGAGTATTTTAATTCAGTTCTCTGTCCAGCACATTCCCTTGCACGTAATGAGTAACGCATCCTTTTTTAAAAATTCCTAGTGCATAATTTGTATTATTAAGGAGTTTACTATCGTAAATATTTTTAAATAGTGCCGCCAGTATTTTTAAATATCATATTGGTGTACATAGTGTATTTAAGAGTTTAGTGTTCCCCATACCTATAAAGTACTCAGTACTAATTAATCGCTGTCCTTTTTGTGGCGCCTTGCGAATAGCTCCGACCGGCCCGGGATCGATGCTCTTTCCATTCTCTCCGTTTCTACGGGGTTGACAGACACGAAGGCAAGGTTTTAATCATAGCTGTTTGCAGAAGATTCATATTGATTGAAAGACGACGCACGCTTTTACTTCTTAAGGAGTATCTTCTCCTCTGCGTCGTATACTTTGCTTTTGCAGCTTATCTGCATAACTTAAGTTACTCGCGAAAGTAAATCCACTTCCCACGCTCATTCAAAGAGCAAGGGGAAATGTAGAAGAGTTTCGTCATCGGCAACGCACGCCTGTTTTCCCCTCCACGTCACTTCTGAGCCACGCCGAGGAAGTCAAGCCGAGCAGTATTCCAAGCTCGCCCGAAACCAGATCTAACCCACAAGCGGACGCATTGTCATTTGTTCTTCAAGAGTCGTCTCTATTGTAAGGGAAGAAGCAGGCCCTTATCCAGTTCCGTCGGCTTCGTAAGTTCTAGCCGACACCAGACATAGTGCCATCCGTCTTTCTACCAAGCCCGACGGGACAATGGAACTACATCCACCCCAAACAACCCGAGAGTCATGTATTTGGAGGAATTATCATGGTGTATGCTTACGTTTTGTTATATGTAGTATGCCTCTTCCCTTGAACGACGAACTTTGGTTGGAAGTGTTGTGGGTTCCGTTGACCCCTAGAGTTATACTGGCAATGGCAGATATAATTGCTCCTGGTTGGGTAACCCGTGCTAAGTCAAAGGGTAGGAGTCATATGAAAGGCAGTGCGCGCAGCGTCTGTTCCTCAATAAGGCGGCTGAAAAGGCTTTTGACCCCAGGAGGGCGGCTGTTTCAGTGATGGTGTCACGTTACAAATCCTATTGATAAAGTCAACTACAAGCCATTTCAATTCTCTTTCCAATTACAATGTGCACTATCGAAAACGGGTAAACTAAGTGAAGAAAATGTTTAAAAGTCTTATTGATCTGAAACTTTTTAAGGCAGAGAATAAAGGCAAAGATTTTAATAAAGCACCAGAAATTATTGCAACCAAGTCTAATGGCTTCTGACATGTGGATGTGATGGCGTTTGAGAAAATAATTTGAACACGGTGTAAAAGAAACGTCGAAGTGTATTGACTAATGTGTGTGTACCTGAGGGTGACACTGGGCCTCTTAGTGTGCCATTTAATACAGAAATATTTACAGGAAAGTTTTTACAGTAAAATTTGCACCACTATTATTTATTTTTGCAAACGAAGAGTGCAAAGGATCCAAAATAATTACGGCTAATGAGAATAATTTAATCCTGCTGAGCCAGCTCCAGGCTCATCACGTTGTGTTTGTAAAATGTAGTAGTGTTTGGCCCTTTTTACCATACCTAAGAATTAAAAGTTATTCTATTCAACTCTGGTTTTATGTTCTTCAAGTAAATGTATACTATTTTATAGACTTTTTATTGATTCTGAATGCCAGTCTATTAAAAAAAATAATGTGAAAATTTATTGTGACTACAATGCATAGTCTTTTCTCACCACATGTGTTGACTACATTGGTTGCCAACTACATTGGTTATTGTACTTCCATGAATCTTCGTAAAGATCACTGCGTATTAGGGTGTCCATTTCTATCCAGTCTACATAATAAATGCATGCATTTTGATTTTTGTTATTATTTTTCATTCGTTATCATGGACCATTGGATAATCTAATGCAAAGGGAAACAAAAGTACGCCCACCATTATTGAGGTAAATAATTTTGTATGGGCCATATACGTTTCAGTGACTTCATTTTTATCATAAAGATTTAATTTTATTATATTTGCAAGATATGGGAAGGTATTATTTGTTCCTTTTCATCGTTAAACTTTCCTGATATTCATGTATAAATGCATATTTATTGACATAGTATGATCTCAGAATATGGAAAATATATTTTTCAATTATTCTCAAAGATTGTTAGTGTGTGGTTTGTAATTATTTAACTCTCTTACCAATTGTCTTAACTGTCTTTGCAAATGGGTTTTATTACGACTATCGCTAGTGCTGTAAGAAGTTACCTTTGTTTTACCCAAGTTAATTAACTTCCTTATTTTTGGGAACATAACTACACATCTAGCCAAGTCTTTCATTTTTATGATTAATAGCCTGGATATTTTAATTTCATACTTAAAAAAACCTATTTTCCAGTAAAATTATTACAAAAGAACAATATTTTATTCTATTAAAAATGTACTAATTTTATTTTGAGCCATAATAATTAGATCGTATGGCGAAGGTTTTTCGCGTAGAAATCCAGGTGAAAATGTTTTTGCAGCCACAGTTTGATAAAAAAATGATCTTATCGAATAGTTTCATGGCTTAGTAATACCGACGTGAAGCAAAAGTGCGGAAATCATTACCAAAAAGCTTTTCGCCGGCATATTGGGGCCGAAATGAAACAATGTTTTGGACACTAGATGTGACTCACGATGGTAGTTTTCTCTAAGCTAAGCTTCTGATTTTATGTTCATGGGTGTTTTAATCCAAAAGATAAAATTATTTTGCCCTTTTGGCATTTTGAGGATTTTATACATTATAACATTATACTGTTAGGCTGTTTAGTAAGGAATGATCATGTTTTTTTAAAACTCACTTTGACTTACTATATACTCCGAAATTTGTTGTTGATACTTGTTATTGATATGTTTCCAAATTTGCCTCAGTAGCTTTTACTTCTGTTTATGATGATAATAATGCTCTCTCCGAAGGGGATAAATTTGGTAAAAGGAAAAAAGTCACATGTGATCGGGCTGAAAGTAGGAAGGGAAAAACATTTCACATTGATTTTTGCAAGATATTGAACGACAAAATTTACGATGGAAATCCGTGCATTATTGTGTTGCAATATCAAGCCCATTTCCTTAAAACGCAACCTTTTGCAAGCAATGTGGTTAATGAGAAGTTTCTTTACATCCCTATAGTGTGCTACATTTGCCGTTTTATTGTTTCTTGGCACGACACACCCCTGACTAAATATAAAAAAAATTATACGACTATAACTTTCCCAGCAGAACCCAAAATTTCGTTATTTTTTGGTAGAGCTTTGCTGTTAGCTTCCGGAATCAAAATGATGTAGCTAAGTTACATTGGCATTGATATCCTTCGATAGAAACTCCTCGTGCTGTTCGTTCAACTTTTCAATTCAACGGCGAACGAACCTCCACGCGAACGTCTTGTTTTTCGGGTATTTGCAGTTACCGCCACCAATCCGCGTACAAAAACCATGAAATTGGCTTGATACTAACTGATGGAGAGCGCGAAATGAAACTTTCATATTTCTAATAGTAATTTTAACGCTATTCGACGATCATTTCTCAATGGCAGCAGCGATGTTAGTTTACCTGATAAAGAGAAGTGACTGGAATTCCGGGTCCACCTTTTTTTTGAAATCTATAGTTTATTCTCTTTAAATATTTTGAAATATCTTTAACTCTCTCAAAACTAGAGGGAAGCAGACTATTCGTAAGCGTCATGAGGCGTTAAATAGCCATTGGCTGATTTGTTTTGGTCGTCAGCAAAAATTCAACGCAGCTTCGCGTGTTGGCTCCGTCATGAACTGAACGTTTCAATTTGCTTCCGTTGACGTTAACGCAATGCTGAAATCAAATCAATGAAACTTGTAAGAAAACTAAACATTCGACATTAAGTTAATAATAAAACCTGAAATTAAATTTTTTAGCTATGAAATATGTGAATATAAATATTATGATCTTTCTTCATTTTACAGTTTCTTTTCTTTTGCTAGATTCTTAACGGTTTAATTAAGTTAACTGGATATTTTGCACAAGACGAATTAAATAGAAAACAGCTAAATCTATTGTGATAATTATTATTTCTCGCAACGTAACTTTAAGAGAAAAATCCTTTGTGACCCTTCTCTGTGCATCGCTCACTTTGTAATTAAATTCAACGAGAATTTTACGCTAACAAGGAATCATAAGTGTGCTGACTACATGACAATCCAGGATACTTAAACAGTTGAGCGTTAGTGGTCGTTTTTTTTTGTCTTATTAAAACTTCCAAGTACTTACAAAAAAGTTGGTTGGATATTGTGTGGTAGGAAATGCGCCTTTCGCATGAAGGATCCTGTTCGCTATCAGTTCCTGGCAAAACCTTTTGAATTAACAATTGGGTGGAGAATTAGTTACGCGGCGTGAGGAAGAGCGGTGAAAGTAAGGAAAAGGAATGTTCATGCGGCGGAAGCGAGAGAAATAGCGTTGATGCCGGGCATTAATGTTAACACGGGAGTTAATAAGGAGCGGTGGAAAAATTCTCCTGGAATGAGCGCGATGTTAAGATCGGGGGAAGCGATATAGAATTTTAAATTGGGGAATTTTGTTTGGTAATTCATTTTCGGCTCAGCCCTCGAGGCGTGAATCTAGGGTGAGGGGTTAAGCATGGCGGAAGAGATAAAAAAAAGTAAGAAAAGAAGAAATGTGAGGAGTATCAGACTGGGGAGGAGGAAAACTCGGTAATTTCCATAATGAATTAGAGGGAAATCGATTGTATGAGTTTCCCTTCGCTGGCATTTTAAGAAGCGGAGATGCTACTGTAAATACAAAACTAGGACACAGAAATTGTTGATAAGTTGAAAGATTAAAGTATTACGTTCTTTGCTAAATGACCTTTAATATCCATTTTTGAAAAATATTAAATAAATTCTTAATTAAACATATACTATTTACCGTTAAATTAGTACCGGGCTGATGATAATGCTGTGTATTAATATCATATATGTCAAAATTAATACATTTTTCACCCTACATGTAACATACCTTTACAACATTTGGAGAAGAGGTGAAAAATCAGAGGATATAATTTATGGGAGGAAGACGAGAAAACCAAGGTGATAGAGCACTTTTATTTCACTGACGAAGAGATAAAAAGGAGTTAAAAGTTGAAAGGGCAACATATAGTGTTGTAATAAATGCATTAGATATAAAATATGCAAATAGTTCTGATTAACTGATTATTAATATACGGAATGCAATAATGGGACATTTCTTCCAAAGCATTTGGTTAAAAAGTTTTCATTTGCTCACCAATTTCATTTTTTCTTTAATGATATCCATAGAAAGTATATGGAAGGATCAGAAAGCTTCTGCCTCTATAGGTACCCCGGAGATACTGGCAAAATTGTTTACGATTCTTCGAAGTGGGTCATGAGAAAGGCAGGGATAGTATGAGCAAAGAATTCGGAGCATCCCTTCGTCGTGTGGTGTGATAATTAATGAACTTAAGTATAAATAGGGTATTTTTAATGGAATCCGAAATATTCCAGTAGTGTCTCGGGGAGGACACCAAAGATAAATTCCTACTGGGATGTTATTATGATTGCGCTTCCAATTCTGAAAGCGTAGAATGCAATGGAATTGCTTCTACAAAATGTGGAATGGTAGAAACAAATTAAACACTATCAGAAATTTATGTAGAGAAGTATCGGAAAATTCACAATGTTGGAAGATTTCAATTAAAGGATATTTCTGTGGAAAAAAGGGAAGAGAGAGAAAATTGTGGAATTTTCAATTACATCTAAGAAGAGGAATTCAAGTACTTTGGTGCATGGATTTATTTGAGGACAGAGATTTCGAATGAAGTTAGTTTGCAATAAAAGCTTCACTTCTTCAATAAATTACTTTCACTTGTACATATTGACGGGAGAAGTAATGTTTTATGACATAAAATAGAAAAATATTGATTTTTTAAATAGTTGGTGTTATTTAATGAGGTAAAACGTCTAGTATGTACTTCTTCGTGGGAATTTAAAATCTGTTATTACTGCTGAAGTGCCGTGTTATAATCCTGTAGTCTGGGAGCCGTACTTTAAGCCTCAGATACAATTATAACTAGTTTCTTTCAGTCTTGGCAGTGAAATTAGTTTGTTTGACTTTTTTGCTGCATTGCTAATCGGTTTATAAATTTCTCGGTGCCTATTAATTAAGGCGTATTATTATAGGAATGACTCTAATCGTATGGCTGATACATCTGCGTCCATGATTTACTTTTGATGTTTTTAACGACTAAATGTCGCTCAACTTACAAATGATATTTAGTCACTCTCGCCATCCAGATATCAAGAGATTACATTCCAGTAAACTGTTACATGTGGCTTTCCATGACAAATCGGTAAATAGGTGAAGGTCGGGGTAGATGCATGCCTAGTGCTGAGTCAAGGGTGCTAGTGATGCGCCTGGAGATACTGTTTTACTCACAGCCATGTGGCTAAAACAATGCTAATTGGTGTGTTGAATTCGGACTATTTTTAGAACGTGTGAACAAATTTCTTAGTTTTTACCAAATGTTTTGACTTTATGTTTGTAAATTTCTAAAACTTTCATTAGCATCCTATCATGATTCTGTATAGCTTCAATTTGAGCAATGTTTTTCCTAGGAAGTGATGTCATCCGATGTCATATTCAATGCCCAATGATTTGTCAAAACTGCCTTGTTTGTCAGAGTCATAGAATTCTTTGAAAGTGTTTGAATTTCTTTTCTGTCTAATTAGTTAAAAGAGGAGCAAACACCTAATATCTCAGTAACATATTATCGAACAGATTTTTTTTTGAGGATGAATATGGTTAAAAAAACCATGCATAGCATTGAATTCTACATTATATTAAGTTATTATTATTAAAACGCACACGTTCGGATAGACAATGCCAGGTGACACACTAGTCCCAAGTACGTATTTCAAATCAAACTTGTCTTGGAAAAATAACATGACATCTCAAATCCAATCAATATCACTAAAGATAAAAAATGAAATAAGTCAGAAAAAAACAATTCACTTAAAGGAAACTTCCAACCATAAATCTGTAACAGAAAAAAACAGAATCCCCATCTCATTAACATCAGTTTCCCCAGAAACAAGAAAAATATCAAAACTAAGCTTTTGCATACAACTTACCACGACACACCAATCAAATTATTATATAAATTGTTTACATCTTTTCTTAAAGGTATTTATCCTGTTAGGAAAGGGCTCAAATAGTTTTGCAGGTGAACTGTTCCAATCAAAAATTGTTTTATTAAGAAGTGAACATTTTTTATTAGTTCTTTGTGCCTGGCATTTTATCTTGAATTTGTGATCATTTCTCCCTACTAAATTTGGGTTTCCCACCTCATTCCTCAGTTCTGCCCAAGCTTTCTTTCCCTTCAGAATGCGGAACATTCCACAAACTCTGCTTATTTTTCTTCTACTTTGTAAAGGTTTCCAGCCGAGCATTTTTAATATTTCAGTCACACTCTCCGTCCTCCTATGCTTCCTCAGTATATATCTGGCAGCCTTTCTTTGCACTTTCTCCTGATTTTTAATATGTCCCTCTCCGTGCGTGTCCCATACAAGTGATGAGTACTCTAAAATTGGTCTTACCAGGGTCATATACGCCTTTTCCTTAGTTGTTCTAATGCTCTCTTTGAGGTTTCTCATCACCCAATGAAGGGGTTTGAAAGCTTTCTTAATAATGCATCCCACGTTCATTTCTCACCCAAAATCCTTGATTAAATATGCTCATAAGTATTTACAGCTATCACTTCTAGGTATGAAATTTTTCCAGAATTTGTAGTCCCTATTGGTTTCATTTACCTTGTTAAGGCAAATAGACAAATCTAAAATGAACCTAATCGATAATATATGTATAGTATGACATGTATACACTTTTAATTGCTTATGTAAAATTTCTTGATTGGAATATGATGAAGAATCGTCCAATTTCAAAACTGTGCAAACTTTAGTCTCCGTCTACCGATGTCCAAACAACAAGACGGAATTAAATTTTCTAAAAAAGGGGACTGAATGTTTATTTCCATGTATGCTGATCATTAACACTAAAGCCTAAAATTGTAAGTAAAGCATTACTTACAATCATTTCACCAAAGACGAAATTTTTATAAGTCGATTATTTTAATGTAAACTACATATGAATTACGCGACAAGGATTTCGACTTTTTCTTTTATCCATAAAATTGGTTATTTTGACTGAGTGAACATCTTTTGTTTTCATTCATGAGTTTTAGAATTAGTACAGATAAATTGAATCAATACTTTGCCTTATATTTAATTGGTAGCAAAGCTTGATTTTATTTCTGGAAGATGTTTATCACATCTGCCTCCCGGTACTATTTCTTTTCCTCCCCAACTTTTGACAGTCAATTTTCTCTCCCCCCTTTCCTTCCCCATTATCTTATATTGAACACAACAAAATAAACGATCATGCCATCCAAAATAATTAAGTTGTGAATCATTAGATGGACGCAAATACTCGTAGTTATTTCTTATTTCTTGGCTCATTTGATTATCTTTATTTCTAAAATATAATTCTTGCCAAGTAGAAGTCCAGAATGATACTTTTTTGAAATATTTCTCCATTTTAACGAACCAGCTCTGCATTGGGATATTTTGTGCTGCTGCTTTCGATGAAGTGGATCCCTTTATTCTTGCCACAAGTTTTACTTTCCTTCTCCATACAGGGCTTTAAATATACCATCATTGATTTATCGTCAATCTATTTTTATCAAGTTTCTCATCGAACGTAATTATGAACTCCTTGTGATCCCAATGAAACGGCGATAATGATAATCAACGAGGAGAAGAGGGTATCAACATATACTCAACAACTCTTTTCTTAACACGAGAACTGCCATATGCGACTGCTGCCCATTTATAGCGTATCTGATGCACAGTTTGTCTTCTCCCCCTGTTGTACTTAATGCGCTCTCCATTGTAACTTCGCCACTCACCTTTAAGTTACTTTGGCAACCATAATTCGCGAGCAGAAATGTGCAAACATTTACAGCACACGAGTTTCTACAGAAATTATGGAAATATTCTCCGCTAAAAACATTCATCACCATATCAGCCTCGTTCAAGCCATTACTTTTTTGTGATTTTCTTCATAGAAGTATCTTTTTTCTACATTAATTTAATGCCACAAATAACTCCTAGCTCTCAGTTCAAGTTTATAATACCGCAAAAGTAATACATATTTGATATTTTAGCACTCTGATGACTGACGCTAGGGTGCGTGGCAGGGGGTGAGTAAACACCATGCTAATTTTGACCCAAATATGGCTCTACCGCAGTCGGGCAATGTTATTCTGTTCCCTTGTAGTTCGTGTAAAAAATTACATCTTAAATCTGTTCTACTCTTAACATCTAATTTTATTGGCATTATCTCTCTTGCCGTAGCACGATGTGGGTAATAATACCTTTTCAACACCACTATTAAAGAAACATTTCCAATAAATGCAAAAGATTTCATCTGTAAGTTAATCATCGCTCCGTGAGCGATTCTCAGCCTGGCTCTTCTAATATTTTGATAAGCAACTCAGTTTATCATAACAATGTTTCAAAAGTCTAGTTCCTCTACGCTGCACACGAACCAATCCGGCAATCAGTCCAACTTCATGAGGAAATCATATACTAGCGGCATATTCTAAATGAGGCCTAACCAGCGAAAGAAAATATTTCTCTGTAACCCTTTTATCACATTTACCCAGTATTCTTCTAATTAATCATAATTATTTGTTATCTAGCCCACACATTCCCCGTATGTGTGTCACCCAGAAAAGGTCACGAGTGAGGGTAACTCTATAAGTATTTAATCGAGTAATTTAATCGTCAATGGTAACCTAAAGACTTGCGTACCTCATTGGGCAAGTCAGAGCTATTTGGAAAAACCAACCTTAAGTCATACAGCAGTCATATGGTCAACTCCACTGTTAAAACAGTTATGCTGATTGTTTGCATTGCTTTATTTTGCCTGTTATCTGATTCAATTTGGGTGCCCAATTAATCAGTTGGCTGGTAGTGAATGCCTTATTCTTCTTAATGACGGTGAGGCGTCCGAGTGCCGACGGCAGCGTCTGCATGTTCCAAATTCCGCCCGACATTGTGGCCGTTTGGTGGACCTTTTGTCCCTCCGACCGCCCCGTTTAATTTTATACACATAATATATATTCCACTTTCGCCCGCCACACACATGTTCCCCACTCGGCCTCTGCTCCCCCTACCCACCGAGAGGGCCAACCGCCCCCTCCGCACCCCTTTTCCTTCTCCACCCGCCCTCCCTCCCTCCTTCTCACGCCATTCATTCGTATGTCCTCTTTCGGGGTGAACCATTTCTCCACTCCCTCTGCCCCCGTTCCCTTCCGACTTAAATTTCCTTGCATCCTTCTCCAACCACGCTCATATTCTGCTCCTTCTTTCTCCCTCCCTCCCTCTCTCTCCCTCCCATCTCTCTCCTTCCCCCGCTATCACCCGTCGCTCCATGCCCACTAGGTGGCTCCAGTTTACCCCCGGAGAAAACTTTTAATTAAGTCCGGAGCCGGAGAGCAAAAAGAATTACATTCCTTTTGGAGGGGCAACAACAAAATGTGAGCATAATTAAAATCTTCATTCCTCCTTCGCCTCTCCTCCCCCTTCCTCGTCCCTCCCGCCAGAACTCTCTCCCGCATTCTGCCATTCTCCTCATCTCGTTTTAGCCCATCTCCTCCCTCTCCTCCACCCCTCCTCCTCCCTCATCTTCGCCCCTTCTTCCATGCGCCACCCCTTCCACACGCCTCTCCTCATTGCCTCGCAAAACCCTCTTCGCTGCCCTCACCCTCTTGTATCCCGCTCCTAGCAGAATCGTTCCCCCGTCTTAGAAACGTTTCTGCTCCAGGGTTCCTCAGAGGTCTGTCCCCCTCCCCTCCTTCCCCACCTACCCCGCCATTGTTCGTCTCTCTGTCGGAGTTCTCGCACGCTTATTAAGAGGCGCGGGCAGAAAAGTCTTTGGTTCGGTCTTCTAGCATCCAAGGGGTTCTGACTCTCGCTCACTCTTCTTACCGGGTTTTTAATTTTTTTCCCCAAAAAAATTTATCCCGCGTTCATTATCCTTCAGTATGCCATGCTAGTTTTTCCATTTAGTCGGTTTGCAATTTTCGTCTTTTATTCCTCCGTTTTTTTTACGTCACTCTCTGTCAAACCGTCTCTTCAGGAGTTACCGCTTTTTTTTGTTCTTGCGGCGCATCGCGTGCAGTTATTTTTTTGCATAGTTCTCGTCTAATGACCGATGGTTAACGTGCTTTGCGTCGTGCGATTCTCTTTTCCCAACGTTCACCATTTACCCACTCCATTTTTTTACACAAGTCTTTCCCTCACATTCTTGCCTAAAAACTGTATACAGCCATAGGATTGCGTGTGGGTGGATTGGTAAGAGCTTCTTGCAGTGAAAAAATCTAATTTTCTCCTTTCGGGAGGTGTGTATTTTATTATTTGTCCGAAGGGAAAATTGCACGTAGAATGAGTGTTTTTTTGCTCAAGAGCGGAGACCAAAATGCAAATGTCTCGTATAAAAATAATGTTGTCCCAGTTGAGTGCAGCAGATGGCTTCCCCGTTTTGTTTGACCGGGAGAGTTATAGGGCAGTGGGTTTTAGCATGTGATCCTTCTGTTAATGACCACGGAAGATTAAAATAAAAGAAAACTCTCAGTGCGAGAGTTATTGCAGTCTCGATGGGATTTTCTATGGAATAATATCGCCATTTCCTTGGGTATTTCAGTGGTTTATTTGTAATTTTTAACGCTAGGGTCGTCAGAAATTATATTGGATTTGTTGGGTTGATTGCCGCGCTATTATTATAATGCGAGTTTATTTAGACGGTTTGGTGTAATTGGATAAATATAGTGAGTTTCGTAAATTTTATTTGTCATAAATATTATTATAATTATGAATTACATTCAATGGAAAAATGTGGTTCAACTGCTCAGCAATTTACTGCAATCAGTAGTAATGGTATCAGGAATGATCCATAAATTCCGTCACACTCATTTTGTGACAGAGAGAAGAGATCTATCTGCGGAAGTTTGATCTCACTTCCAAGAATTCAATTATAGTCCCCTCGATGGGAATAAGCTATGGGAATTGATAGCCTATCGGAGCTAAGAAAGTATGTAAATCGGATATGGACGGTGGGATTAAAAGGAGTGATATAATTCATGTCACCTTCATAATGATATCGGGATGATAATGGTACCAGATGAATTGTTGCCACAAGCGATGCTTGGAGCAGGAACCTTCGCCTTCGGGAGCTAATATTACTATTCGTGTTGAAAAAATCGTTGATAAGAGTTGGATACCGTGCCGTCGGTCGAAACATTGACAAATACTTTGGTTTTTGACCAAAATTACCATGCAAACAGATCCAATGTCTCTTAATTAATTGATTCCTTTGGAATTTACAAATAGGCAAACATTAACGGGTTGATGGACACATTATGTGCACAAAAGATATCGTGTTAGACAGGACACTTAGCTGTTTATGATGGTCTTCTGAGATACTCGTAATCCTACATTTCTGCTATACTGTTGTAAGTGATACCACAACGTTTTGAAAGTCTCTCCATGGACTACGTCCGTCACACGTTGGAATGGCTTGTGCATCCTGATGACCCCTAGAATAGCGCTGGCGGGAGCAATGGAAATGTTAGTATCACCCATGGGTAGGAGTCAGGTGAAAGGTAATCTGCGCAGCATCTATTCCTCAGTGAGGCGGCTGCAAAGGCATCTGACCCCGGTGGGGTGGCCACTTGAGTGATTTTGTTTCGTTAAAAACACTGCTGAGAAATTCCAAGGGAAGGAAACCACCTAAATTATTTATTCCAAGATTGTTAGGATGCGCAATATGACGAAAATCAACATAATCAGTCGTGTGTCATGCCCGACAGAGGCAAAACTTCCCTAACCGTCACTCCGCAAAATTCTTGTCAAGAGGAATTGACAGCAGTGGGACAAAAGACGCTGAGGAGGACCGAATCAGAATTGGAACGATAGGAACACTGTAGTCGAGGCTCCGAGAGATCATTGGGAGCTTATGAAAAAGGGCTTGGAAAGTTAAGATGATGTTGAGGACAGGAATATGAGAAAAATGTGAAGTGAGAGATGAAGAGAGAAAGTATAAATATTTTAGGGCTGAGCAAGGTGAGATAGCGGTGAATAATGCAGCAATAATATTAGGGTAATATAGAGCGGAGAAGGATAAAGTCAGCAGGGAGGAGGCAGTGACAGTATTGAATAAAAAGGTAGGAAGAAGCGTAGTAAGCAAAGAGCAAGCAAGCAATAGAATATCATTAGTAGAAGTAAAAGGTGAACCATCGAATTTGGTCATTTCTCAGGTCTTGATGCCATCAAGTAATGATATGGAGGAGAAGTTGACAAGGTTTACGTTAAATTAGAAAAAATTGCCGGTGTTCCTGCAAGGGAATATTTGATGGTAATGGGGATAAAAATGCGCAGGTAGGCGGTGGAAGCTGACTAATGACTAGAAGGCTACGGTTTAAGAGCAACGTGCTCTGCAGGAGAGGGGCTTAATCATGATGAATTCTTGGTTTAAACAATATATTAGGCGTAGGAATACATGGAAAAAGTACTTGGATACAGAGATATCACTGAGCATTTATTGAGGTTAACCAAATATTTTGGAAATTGGTGATTAATTCACAGTTTCCTGCGAGCCGATATGAATTTAGATCATAATATTTTACAAAGGAGTGCATAGTCAGATATATGAGAATAAAACAGGGAAGATCCCGGCTAAGGAAATTGCATGCAGACTCATTAACCGGGATGATTTGACAGGATCATGAGTAGACTGAGCAGGAAATTACGCCGGTGGAAAGGTAGTTAGGTACAATAGAAGAAAAAAGAGAACATGTCATGTCGTTAAGGGGTTATCGAAAACCGCACTATTATTACCGCATCGAAATAATTGGATCATATAATATGGGTAGGACAAAGAATTCATTGATTGCGGATTACGAGATTAATAGAAAGACGAGGGAAAAAAATGGAAGAATACATTGAAAGAATTTGGCTAATAAAAAAATAAATAGACGTAATTAACTGAAGTCGGAAACCAAATGGGAAAAATAAGCATGGATGCGAAATGACATTGAGAGCTTAAAAAAGAAAGGTGAAATGAGTACACTGCACAAAAAAGTGAAAAATCTACGTGTATCAGGAAGTAAAAGGGAAAATCCGTTCCCACTGTTACACATGCGTCAAGGAAGTTTATGATAAACCATTAAGTATTCAAGAGAGATAGAAGGAATATAGATATATAGAGGAATAATGTGATAGGACCTTTGGCCAGCAAGCCTATATGAAAAAAAGAGAATATGACATGGATGAGGAAAGCTTAGGTCCAGGCTTAATCGACGGCGAGATAGAAATGGCATTGAAAAACAAGGTCTTGGGGATGGATAATACTGCTTAAGGGTTTGAGGAATCGTGAGAGGAAGAGTTTTTATGGACTAATTCGAAGTTGGTAGGAGAAGTAATTGAATTAGGTAGAGAATAATTTACAAAGAGTTCGGAGTTAGTGACGAAGACCATAGGAATAGATTGCTGGAATTTTCGTATACAGCGTAGTGTTCTGTGGTTCCCCAACTTGTCCGTAAGGAAAAGAGGATATGTGCAGTTCAGAATATGATAAGATGTGTTGGTGGAAAATAATGTAGAAACCAAATGGAAGGAAATGAAAACAAACAAAGGAGGAGGAAAGGAAACGAAGGAGTGGACGCCATATTAGGTGTGGGGAGAACGTATACTTATTTTTATTTGTGTCTTGCAAGCCATTAATAGGGTATGTGGTAGAGGGTGAATTCACACCAGACCAATTTTTACCCGAACGTGACCCTACGGCAGCCGGACAGTGTTATTAGGATCCCTAATCGTTCGTGAAAAAAATGGCATCTTAAATCTGTCCGTTCTACACTTTATCTCTCTAATTTTACTAACGTGATCTCTCCTACATTAGTACGTTGAGAGTAATAATACATTTTCGACATCACTCTCAAAGAGACGTTCTTCCAATTTATGCAAAGGGTACAATCTGTACTTTAATCTTATCGTTGCCGAGGGAAATTTGAAATCAGAAAAAGTGAATGCGTGGCATATTGAGTGGCGGTGGAATGTTGATGAGGATGACAAACAAGGCTAGGGAGTCGAGGCAAGAAAAAAATGGACATTTTGGCGAGGTGGGGAACATTTAAAGTTGAAAAATGTGATTTTGGCCTCAGGCTGTTCAGTGAAAGGGACTGTTTTGTGAAGTGTTTGGCGGAGCTTAGAATCGTTGACATGCATCGTCGCTAGATGGTTTCATTACTGTGGATTAATTGTTCCAAGTCCATCAACACTGTACCTGTAGACTACTATTAATAAGAAATCATACTTTGAAAAATATAATTTCCCTTTTAACCCTTTGTAGGACTATTATCTTTCAAGTTCTCCCTCATTATGAATCTCCGTTTCGCGAGTTGCTTTCGATGTAGATATAATTTAAAAATACTTTTGTTTAGATGAAGGGAATGAAATTTAAAGAACATTATTTGACGCTGCTTTCACCGAATGATTAAATCATCCTAAAAATATTAATTCGAGCCTCCCGAATATGAGCATCACTTTTGGGGATTAATAACTTGCCTTTCAAAGAAATATTTTCAGCTGAGATTTCAAAGGATTTTCCTAAAGGAGGAGTTGCTAACAAAGAATATCAAAGAGCGGAAGAAGGGTAATATATCTTTCATGAATAGCTGTAATGAAAAAATATTTTGTATGAGGGTTATAAGCGCCTTTGGTGGCGTTTCACTTTCAGAAGTTGGATTTCCGGAGAGAAAATAATAATAAAACTTCACTTCCGAGTGGCTATTCATTCTAAGGATATTTTAAAACAAAAGTATTAAATATGATTTCCTTGGATGAAATGTAACTCAAAAGTCTTTGTTAATCGTCTACTTACTGTCAGTTGCTCATTCAGGCAGTATGAGTGGGGGATGAAGGAAAAAGATAGGCTTTATGGATCGCTTGAAGGAAGGTGAAATTTACGAGAAGTTTAAGAGGAGAGTATATTTTAAAGCAAATGGTGTTTGTGCTTTACAGAAGTACTGCCAAAATTCACAACTGAGTTTAAATTTCCTTTCAAAGCTCATATCTTTCCTATGCAATGCCAAACAATCGTCATGAATTAATAAATAAATCATTTTCATGGCGTTTATTTGTATTTGTTCATAGTGTCTCCCAATACGCGTACCCCAAGGTAGGTCAGTTGGTGGTACATTATCTCTATCCCCGTAAAACATTTTTCTCAATATATGCCGTAAATGCAATGTTAAAAGAGTTCCGTACATTCACATTACAAGTATATAAACAGATAAAAAACCAAGTTCTATACAAGTTCCACAGTTTTTTATTCATACCACTGGTTTCGACGAACACCTAAATTTGCCGACTGTTCTACGAAACTGGTCGTATGAATAAATAATTGTGGAACTAGCAAAGTTCAAATCTTCCTTTGTTCATCATGATGTTCCATTATTTCAAATTATTTAATTCAACACGTACCTAATGTTATTATTAATCTAAATTTAGCCAATTTCGGTAAAATATTCACATTATCTGCATCTGCAGACACGGCTGAAATGTATCAACATTTTTGTCTTTGAAAAGTGAATTTCATACCAATAAACTGAAGAAAACTTTTGAGTCACAAAATTCAAACGAAAACATCATTTTTAGATTTTGAATTTTTTATTGAATTCAAATCACATGATAACGTAGAATTTGTACATGACCTCCTAGATTTCAGATACGCCTACTTTACAGATGGACTAGGGGATATACTGGGCTAGGCTTTGACGACTAGGTTTCTTTTCAAAAACAAACCTCCGTACAAATAATTTCGTTATCTTTGTGGTTAGCAAGCGGATACCATGATAACAAAATTTCATTGGCATCAGACTAATTTCCTGCACTGGAAGGGAAATTAGAATGTTATTGTCACTACCTTTCCCGTCCAGGTTATCGGTAACCAAATTGGTATGGCCAGGATTCAACATACATGAGGTTAGTTTTCTTAAAAAGGTCCTGAATTTACATTCCCATCGCATGTTTTTCTACCTCGTCCTTAGCAGATGGCCACCAAAAACCGATCGCAGCGTGATCCGATGTTCTGCTCAAATTTTTCAAAATTTGTAGTTTTAAAATTCAATAGATCAGAAACAAATCACGCTCAATATCATTCCGATGGATCGAATCTCTCTATTACGACGATATTCGCTTCATAGTACGCCCTTTAGGTTAGCTGATAAAGCTGTGGATAAGAATAACCAAATAATTTTGAAAAATATGAATTTATGTAAGATATTTAAAAAGATAATTCAATTGGAAAAGGGAAAAATATCTTGGGAAGGGGAATCTCTCCTGCTCACACTTCAGCCCGACGGATGGATTTTAAGAGTGGAGGTAGATCTCAAATTGTGCAGTCATGTGCCCTTTGGCGTGTGAAATGAGAACATCAGGCTAAAGGAATCAGCACTATCGCCTGCAGTTTTTCCGGAAGACCAGGTACCCGAAAGATCACGAAGCTTACCCAGAATTTAATGACGGTCTCCAGTATTTAAACACGGGTCTTTCGAGTATTATCAAAACTTTCTAACAGACTAAAAGGATATATTACATTAAAGCGAACTGAGTAGCGTATGAAAATGATTAGAGGAGCTCGGTAGGTTATCACTAACGGAGCGAAGGGTAAAATGCAGATTAAATCTCCAGCATATATTGGAAGGTCTCTTAAGCGATGATGTTGAAAATGTATGATTAATTCCTCTGTACTACGGTGGGAGAGATCGTTTAAATAAAGTCAGAGATATTAAGTGTAGAACAGATAAATTTAAGATGCCATTTTTCCCACGAACGATAAGGCATCAGAATAACGTTGTCCGACTGCGCTAGGAGGGAAAAGAATTTTGGGCCAAAGTAGCCTGGTGGGTAATCACTCCCTGGCACTCACACTAGGGCTCGCTTGTAGGGTACAACGTAAAAAATCTACATTAAGGAATAAATTAAAGAAATAGCCATCGGATGGATAGTAGGGGCTATTTACTGAACCAATTAAGGCGGATAAAGGGTAGAAAAACTAATGGGACAGGTGGGAAATTAAGTTGATTGGGAGTAACGGGGCACTTTAGTTAACTAATTATCAGACAAAGGTACCGGATTTGTCAGAGATTTGGAGATTCACATTGATATTCACTGGTAGACTGTCAAAATTATGAGAAACCATTAGTAAAATTGTACCGATTCCTTAATTATAAAAGTTAAAATCTGTTTTTACTCGCATGAGTGAATATCGAGGGCTACCAAGAAAGTGACCTCCGTTTTGCTATAAAAATAAACTGGATGTATAGATACAGAAAATATATTATTTTCATCTCATAACTTCATATCTACATTATTTTTATACGTATTTGTCTAACAGATTATATCATTAATCGCATTTCTGAACTAGTTTTCAAATTCCTTCAGCATACAATTCTGTCGCCTGAGTTCGAAGCAAGCAAATGAAGGCATCTCGAAGTTCTACGTCGAAAGGAGCACAAAATATGTTTTAGCCTAACTTTTCGACCGTGAAAGAGAGTCGTCGAAAAAGGCGAAAAACTAACATAGATTGCGGATACCGTAAAACGCCGGTTTACATGAACTTTTCGTCAATATTCAAGGTCGGTTCATTGTTCACCCCAGGCCTGTGACCACTTTTGCCATCATCATGGATATTTATGCTCTCTCTTAAATGAACGACAACACTGACGCACAACTCTTACCACTCATCACATTTGGTCCGATGTTTTCGTATGAATGTCTTTTATTTATTTATTTTAGTACCCTGCCACCCTTTAGCACCCTGCCACCGCGTGGGTGTATGGCAGGGGGTGAATAACGAATGAACTAATGAACCAGGATAATTTTGACCCAAATATGACCCTAACGCGATTGGGAAATGTTAATATGATCCCTTATCGTCCATGGTAAAAATTGGTGTCTAAAATCTATTTGTTCTTTACTTAATATCTCGAATTTCATTGACATGATCTCCCTTACCGTAGTACGATTTTGGTAATAATACATTTTAAACGTCATTGCTAAAGAGAGCAGTAGAGCAGCAAAATGTCAGTAGCTTTGAAGTTTTTATCAGCAAAAACCTCATAACTGAACAAAATTCATATTTGGTGGGGCTTTCAATTCTATTGTTCACTTTGACTCGCTATTGTAAACAAAAGACAATCGGCGCGATCTTTCAACCGCTGCAACCAGTTGCGTACTGACCTACTGCGTGCGTCAATACAGAGACCATTAAGCTCCCTCCACTAATTCCCACGCTACACTAAAACGGAGTTCACTTTTTGGACAGCCCTCGTATGATCTAACCTTTACGGTTTGTTGGTTCGTGATAAAACAACCATAAGTCATGGAAATAGACGGAAGAACCAAAAATGCTCATTACACACAAAAACGTGGAAAAGTATGCTCAGGGAAACCACTGAGTCACAATGAATACCCTTATCAGCTCCGGTTTCACAGATGATAAAATGTAAAATGATTATAATCTATGAATGAAGAGTCATCGTGCTCGTATATTTCCACATTCAGTGACTTTCACATGCTTAATGTTTCGGTCCATTTCGAAACCATGAACGTGCGGTGAGGTTTGTTGAATTGCCATCCATGACTATCAATAAAGAAGTGAATGCTTGACGAATTTTTTTCGAACACGCATACTCTGAACCAGGACCATAATGACCAGTTCTTTAATATTTTCTCTTTGTTGATCGTGCAGTAGAAGTTTAATTGAATATCCCTTTAGAATTGAGCGAATTAATGAGAGCCTTGCTCACAATGTATTTCTCATCACAGAAGTGGAATCCACAAAGAAAGATCTGACAAATGGAGGGGGTGAGATACACTGCAAAAGGACTGAGGACTTGAAGAAGAAGCAAAATAAGGAGCAAAGCGATAAACATTTTCATGTTTTCGACGAATAAACTTTTAAGCTAAACAATTTGTAAGCGGGTTTTATTACAAGGATTTTCGGTTAATGAATGGAGAGGAAACTTTCCTCATTAACTCGCGATTTCTAGTCTGAAGATGTCGCTCAAGCCGTCATGCGATAGAAGTTTTTAATGATCACACAAAACTCGCCTTTGGAGTTATTATTTGGTAGCAGTAATTTGTGGCTCACAACACCGTTAAAAGCAACGCTATGCTATAAACTATCACGAGAGAACTTTTTTTTCTAAATAATTTTTTTATTATCTTTTTAAAGGTCCGAGTAATAGTGTGGACGTGCATCAGGTCGTGGGAACGGGGACCCTCTTCGGTCCAACACACACACACACACACACACCGGGTGCTTTTGCGGGATACCGTCACTTTTTAATGATGGCGGACCATTTTTTTTGTTTCCATTAAAATTTCGTTAGTTATTTTAACGACAGGAACCCGGTTAGGAAAGCAATTTTGCAATTTTCGTGTAAGGTTTACGTAATTAGAAAATAATGAGGCAATGCAAATCCACGTCTCCACTTAATATTTTAAGGGCTACAAGCATGCGATCGGGCATTGAAATCCGACATGAAGTTATAACTTCACGTGGGAGTTTGATCACCGTCTCATCAGGAAATGAATCCTCGTGTGAGACTGCAATAATTGTAGGGTAAGAATTTGGTTTTATATTAAAGAGTCGTTTTGATAAAAACTTTGATGGATTTATGAATGAATTAATCTTCCCTTGATTACTCCTACGTCTGTAAAATATCGTGCCGGTCAACCGATGCCCAAAATTGAAATCTCATATAATGGAATTGAACATTTTCTGTAAAATATCAAGCAAAATGAATCCTCCGGGCCCGATGAAATACCCGCTCGTATAATTAAGGATCTAGGTTCGGAAATTGCGCCGCATCTAGAAATTATATTTAAGAAGTCGCTGGTAGATCACACGGTTCCCAGAGATTGGAAAACGGCTAAAGTAACACCAATATTTAAAAACGGAAACAAGGAGAAACTGAGCCATTACAGACCAATTTCGTGCAAGATTATTGAACATATAGTTGCTAGTTATATCGTGAGGCACCTCGATAATTTGAAGTTATTAATGAAAAATCAACAAGGATTCCAAAAAGGTAGATCCTGCGAGACACAACATCTTGGAGAAAATATAGCCTTTATTTATAATTTATATTCCTCTAATGTAAAAAAAATCGTCTATACAGATTGATGAATGTTAATTTATTGAAATTTAGCCAAAATAATGGACTAAAATGACTATAAAGAATCCCCTTCCACACAATCTAGCACTGGCTTGCAGGGTACATTAATAAATGAGAAAATTAAATTGTTTACCAGATGTACGGAGTATGATGACTATTAAGAATACAGGCATGTGAAAATAAAATATGCTTGTCTTGCCAAAATCTATGTTTTTAAGGGTTTTCTTGAAATTCAAAATTTTCACTTAAATGAATATTTTCTAAGTTATACTGATTGGCATCTTTAGAAGTAAAGCTTTAAATCACTTCTTGAGAAAGACGAGCGTATTGTTCCGTATGATTTACAGACGTTTTGTCGCACATCTATTTATCATTCTTTCGGAATGCCGAACCGTTTCACATTATTTGATTGTACAAAATTTTAATCTAGCATCAGAGTTTGACATTAATGCTACCGTTACCAAGTTGATGATAAATGCTCTCGGGTCATGCTTCCCCGTGAATCATGAAACTGACGTTTTTGCAGTGCTTTTTAAGTCTCCTGCAACGCTGAAAATCGTGCTTAAGTGGAGCATCGATCAGTCCTCAGGTATCTCCCACAAATTCTTCGAAGGAATCGATAGGGGGAAACTTTAAAGCGAACTTCACTTCCTTAGGGTAAAGGCGTTACTTTTTCTCTCTCACAAAGCCCACTGGCTAACGGGACGCTTCGGAAAGAGAAAGCCCAGAGCGCTATCAACCCTTCCAACTCTCCCCTCCTAACATTTTCGGCCGTAATTAGGAAAGTTGTCGGTTTCTCCCTTCCATTGTGGGCATTTTAAGTAGTACGAATCCCTGCACAGACTCTGCCCTACCTCTCGCCTCAATTTCTTCCCGTAACTCATACTTCGTCATCGGAAATTGCCATTAAGCTTCCCATCCGCCAGAGACATGGTGGTGGTGGAATACTATGTGTGCGGGGATTACCGTGCAATGTGTCAAGGACTTAATCTCCGGAATGGCGAATTTTATCACGTCATATTTTCGTTTCTTACTCTCCCGGAGAGAATATTAAATGAGCTCCTGTCTTTCCTTGCCAGAAAAAAGGAGCTTCCGCGGGCTCAACTCGTCTGTCAGTGCCATGGCCAACACAAGACTTCGACCTGGTCCACTATCCGAGTAAACTTACACTCAAGCGAAAATTACTTTTTTTAACCAGCAAATGTTGAAAGTCAAATTTGTCTTCCATGTTGGAAAAAACTAAGTAATGAACTTGTTTTACGGTGCGTATATCTTTAAATGCAGTAAATTATATTCTTGTAACTAAGGACTGTTTTAAAGCAAGCAAGCAGAATATCTATTGCTCTGTTACTCAATCTTTTTTGCAATAGCAAAATGTATATGATATTATGTGCACGCAATTCCATGTGTTTAGCTGAGACATACACTAATGGCTGGACCCCCTATCTGCAAGCATAGTTAGCTTTACGGCAACCATCCCGCTTGCTGATAAACTATTTTCTTCTACCTCGATCTCATCTCTTCTTTTGCCCACACTTGCGTTCCAATCTCCCATGAATACATTTGATTTTTTTCCTGAACAGCGAAAAATGATTAAAGGCGACATGTATTTTTTCCACGGTTTTTCAAGGCTTGCTTCTTTTTTCTCGTTTCTGTTGCTGTTGACTTTGTTCTATTGGATGGTTTTTAGTGATGATGATCCCTGATACGACATTTTATACGCTATTTTACATTATTTCTACTCCTTTCTTCGAATTTTCTTTTTTTAGGATTGTAATTTTTTTCTTTCTGAATTTGAGTGAAAATTTGAAAAATGATGTATTTAATTGGCGGAGGTGAATGAATGATGAACTTTTCTATGCAGTTATGCAAGATAAATTGCCTTTTACCACTTTATAAACCAAAGTTGGTCATCTGTTGGTGATTGTTTTTTGTTTTTATGAGTTTGTGTTGATTATTTTTACTACAATAATGTCCTCTTTATGAAATGTTTTATTAATGATGCTTGCCAAAATCATTGAGGTGGAAAAAATTAAAACACGGTGGGATAATCTTATTATCTGCTTCATAAAATATCTGCATTGGTTTTGATGTCACGTAGTCTGAAATCCGAAAAAGTAACTTTTGTTTTGCTGCAGGTCATGCATACTTGCAGTTGTTTTATTTTTACCAAGACTCATTTGATATTTATTGAATTTCTTATACCAATAATACTTGAGCTCAATTCTCTATTAAATAATAAACGAAAAAAATGACAGAGAGAAGAATGTTAGGCGAACGAAAAGATATCTGTAGGAAAAGAATAAGCATGTTGGGTGGAATGAAGGTCTGAAGGAACTGTGCGGTATTGAAGAAGAAATCCTTGTAGTGTTGGATGCTAGATTGTGTATGTTAGGAGGGGCTGAGAAATGTATCGGTGTTCTGCCCATGTCCATCTAAATACAAATAGAAACGGCTACATTACATACAAACAGCCTAATATTAAAAATCGGAAAAAGTTGGAAGAATTTTTTTTCCATATACTACATTTACTGAAAAATATGATCGTAAATATTGCTCCGCAATATTTACGATCATATTTTTACGATCATCTTCATGCTTCACTGATAGCACCAATAGAACAAAGGAAATTCTAATCCTGAATCATGCAAGTTTGGTGTTTCTTCACCTGTGAATTTGTAAAAGCTATTGCTTTTTCTACGAATAGTCGGATCGAAGAAGTGAGGAAAAAGACAACCTGTTGAAATAGCAAAAGCGTTATCTACGAGGGTCATCCGGAAAGTAGTACCCGTTCGTGCCGCATGAAGTGCTGACGACGCGAGTAGCCGCTGGACGAGGTCAGATAGCTTCAGTGGCTTGTCTGCCTTCTCTGAGCCAAGTTGCGTGACGCTAGCATTGCCTGTGTTGTTTCTGTGATTGTTTACAATGTTTAAAAAAATTGAGAACGCCGCCAGTTGTGAAGTGAGGGCAGTGATTAAATTCCTCAATGCAAGAAACGTTCGCCCATGTGATATTCATCGCCAATTAAAGGAGGTGTATGGAGACAATGTAATGGACGAGTCGTCTGTTCGGCGGTGGTGTCGCAACTTCAACATGGGGAGGGGGAACACACACGACGATGAGCGTTCGGAGAGACCGTCTGTCATTACAGACCAACTGGTGAGCTCAGTTGACGAATTCGTGAGGAACGATCGGCGCGTCACAATTGATGACATCTGTGAGCATTTTCCCAATGTTTCTCGAACAATTGTTCATGAAATTGTTAAACACCATCTGCATTATGCAAAAATTTGTGCAAGATGGGTCCCTCGCAAGCTTACAGATGAGCACAAAACCAAGCGTATGGCTGCAGCACTGACGTTTTTGGGACGTTATTCTGATGAAGGAGACTCTTTCTTGACTCGCATAATTACTGGTGACGAAACATGGGTTTGTTATGCATCACCTGAGAGTAAACGACAGTCAATGGAGTGGCATCATGCTCATTCACCAAACAAACCAAAAAAATTCAAGACAGTTCTGTCCACCAGGAAACTCATGGCAACCATTTTCTGGGATCGACGAGGTGTATTGCTTATTGATTTTATGGCCCGTGGAGACACTATTAATGCCAATGCGTATTGTGAAACATTAAAGAAATTACGGCGGGCAATACAAAATCGGCGGCGAGGTCTATTGTCTACTGGTGTCATTCTCGTTCATGACAATGCCAGGCCTCATGCAGCTGGGATAACACAAAAACTTTTGCAGCAATTCAAATGGGAAACTTTCGACCATCCACCGTATAGCCCGGACTTGGCCCCTTCAGATTTTCATCTCTTTACAAAGCTTAAAGACTTTTTGGCAGGAAAAAGATTTGACAGCGATGAAGAACTTAAAGAAGGAGTGACCCTGTATCTCAATGAGCTGGCGGCGAAGGACTATGCAGCAGGAATACAGAAACTTGTCACACGTTATGACAAATGCCTTAATTTGCTTGGAGATTATGTTGAGAAGTAGTTTAAAGTATCCTCTTTCAAATAAAATTTTTTATGTTTGTTAATATTTACTTTTGTGTCTTTATTTCACGAACGGGTACTACTTTCCGGATGACCCTCGTATAAAGAAATGATAGAAAATGGGGCTGTATTCAACCTACAACATTTATTAGAAACAAGCATTTCTTATGAAAAACATCGGATTTTGGATGGATGGAAAATTGAATCGGAAAGATTTGGAAAATTTTTGGATTTTGAGAAGGCCCTTCACAATTGAGTAGAAATTGATCAATCAATTACATGTAAAATCTTAAATATACGAGATATACAAGATAAAATGAGAGAATATTGATCTATTAATTCCGCAAAAATCAAGCTGTCAGTCTACAAATGAATAGTGACCGTGAAAACAGAAGAAATAATTGATTACGAAGTTCGAGATGGAAGCAACCTCTCAACAGCGCTGTTCAGCCTGGAAGGGGCAAGGCAAGAGATGAAGTCCAATGTAGGCCGAATAAAGAAATGAGGAACCAAGCTGAAATTATCATTAAGTTTGCACGTTATATCGTAGTAAAAGGCAAAGATGGGGAACACCTTCATGTACATATCACTGAACGTTGGGGGTCAAGTGCCTCAGAAGTTTATCGTGCACCTCAAAAGGAAGAAAACTAATATCCTATTTGCCAAACCCATACACATTTGTCCTAAAAAAAACCCATTTCGTCGGTAAATGTTCGCTACTAGGATAAAGACTAGAGCAAGTGAATATATATCCTGCCTCTGAAGCGGCGTTAATAGGGTAAGAAACGTCCAGCAAACTTCATCCATAGATTAACCGAAGATGTGAAAGAATTAATGATGAATGAGCATATACTGTATTAAAAAAGATACTATTTCAGAGAGAGAAATAGCGAGTGAAATCAGTGTGGTGCGAGGGTGTATTAAGAAAAAATATAATGATTCTTTTTGAATATTTTATTAGTATGAAGACTTATTAGGCATTAAGGGGATCCAAATTGTTGCCTTGAGAAGTGATGAATTTACTGTGGAGGTCATGAAAAATAAAATAGGTCAATGTGTGGTATCGCTAAGACGTAAGAAAATTAGAGCAAAAAAGCCATCTAGCGTTAACAGAATTATAGTTGGAAAGAAAACCAAGTAGTACTGTGGTCTGCCAAACTTCCAAATTCAGGAATATTGGATGATGACCCTAGTCCAGGCCCTGTATGTGTACTTTGATATCCAGATTTTTATTTTACTACGTTTATTTTCAGTGTGTAATTAAACCACTATGTGTACCTTAGCAGACTATCATTTTACACTTATAAACAATTTATCGTCGTATTTTAACTGGGGTTAAAAAGCAAAACCTCTTTATCATAATACATATATTTACACACACTCTCTTTAAGTACATTTCTCGGAATTAGAATGAGTATTGCATTTACGTTATCTCTTCATATGACTAAAAGAAATGCTTGGAGTAGTTAGAAAACGGTGCTCAATAAAGCCTGTAAGAAAATGGTTAAGTTTTGCATTAATTATTACAATCAGTGAACGAGTTTAAATAATGACTAAACGTAAAACTGAAGAGCTTTATTGATAGAATTGAGCTCTTACGGCTAGTAGTATTGAATAAATGAAAAACTCCAATAGCCGTAAACAGTGAATAGGTTTAGTCAGAAAAGAGTTGAGAATTATTAATCAAAAATATTTTATTAATGGCTATGGTGTATAAATAAAATATCATAAATGTTTACGATTCTGAGAAGTTGATTCGAACTACGCATCTGGATCGTATTAAAATCATAATTGTTTTTTTAAACTTATCAGAGGTCGAAATAAATTGCGAAACTTTGGGCAATAAATAACATGCCACAATTGAATATTTAATATCAAGAATTGCAGGTTAACCAGTCAACTATTCTACAAAGGTTATTATACTTGCTTTCCCCTCGTATAAATGAAGGAATTTGCGAAGATGATTAAGCCAGAATCGTATATGATGATGCATATTAAAGTCGGCGTGCCAAGAGATTGTAGTTATCTTTGAGGTCACTATTTAGTAAAAGCTTGAAGTGTGGGAAAAAAATAATTGGAAAAGCTGTGCATAATGGTATTTTCAAAAGGAGCGAACGATACTACGATTGAGTAAGTTCTGCATGGAATTCGAAGGAGGTGGACCAGTGCGATGGAGGAGACACTGAGATGTTGTGTGATGCAGGCAACCATAAAAGAGGTGGAGAATTTCAGGGCGGGTAGGAAGACGGTTCTGGCAGTATGAAGGGTTGTACAAAGTATGAAGAAGAAAATAATATAGGGCAAACTATGTACGCGTTTGACCTAAGGAAATGACTCTATAAATATGAGGGAAATCTCAGAAGTATCCGACCTAAAAAAGAAAACACAAAAATTTTGGAATAAAATGTATTTATTTTTCAACATAATCTCCTTTCAGCTCTATGCACTCTTCCCAGAGATGTTCAATAAGTTTGATACCCTTTTTATGATAAGAACTGTCTTGCTCCTCAAAATAGCCATTAACTGCCGACATCACTTCTTTGCGTTTGGAAAATCTTTGACCTCTTAGCCATTTTTTCTAGTTTGCAAACAGAAAATGATCCGAGGGGGCTAAATCTGGCGAATGAGGTAGCAATTCAAACTTAAATTCATGAATTTTGGCCATTGCAATAACGGATTTGTGAGCTGGTGCATTGCCTTGATGAAGCAACACTTTCTTCTTAGCCATATTATATCTGTATCATTTTTTAGATTTTATTCGCCGGTTCTGGAGTCGTCGCCTCATTTGGTCGACAAATGCGATGCTCGTCTTGACCGCTCGTTTAAACTCTGCTACCCAATATTTTACTGTTGTAAACGAAGTAGCATACTCACCCAGAGTAGAACCCAGTTCAGCTTTTTATATTGGCTGGGCTGAGGCCTTTCAAATAAAAATATTGTATCACATAACGATGGCCGATTTCCTCCTTTTTCACAAATTCACTGGAAATGTTAACTATTGATGGCTGCCAAACAACTACTAAACAACATGGCATCTTCAAACTTGAAACACATGCTTTATAGATGGCATACTTTCCAATTCAGTGATTTTTTAAACAACTACCCTCATCTCTAGGTCAAGCCGGGCACTTCTGGGACCATCCTCGCAATAGTTTGTAGGGAGTGCCAAAAGCATTTCTTAACTGATAACCTAACGCATAAATAATTCCATTTTCAAGAGCGGTAATCCATTGATTTGTTCATTATGCTTTCACATGAAACAAAAAGACAGTATGCGACCCGAAGATCGGCTTCCTATGGCATGGTTCACCCAGTACTAAGCCCAATACGGCGTGTGAAATTCGCGCATCAGGGTAAGGGGACACGTTCCTTTCCCTGTACTGGTTATGGTTTCGCAGTAACATGTGGTACCAAAATATCTTATAGCCTAGCTGCAGGTGCTCAGAGCGGCTTGCCCAGGAATCGAACCCGGGTCCTCCGGTCAGTCGTCCAATGCTCTACCCCTGGACTACCGCGAAAATATTTTTGGGTAAGTAAATATCTACATCAATATTCCATTCTGTTTCACATTCTACTCTGGAGTATGCTCTTATGTTTTCAGATAAATATAAATATGCTGTGGTATTCCGACTAGTATTGCAACGAGAAGATACGCCGTAAGAGGGACGAAAGGTTTAAAATAATTACCCCGCCATTCTGCCGCAAATAAACCGGGCAATTATGAATACTGCTGCAAGTCGACAACCAAGCGCCAACCATTGCTGCTGAATCAAAAAGTGACACTTCTGCTGATTTTCTCACGCTTGCGCTGAGCCTAGATCTTAATGGATGCAGATCTTACGTAAGGAAAAGGTTTAAGGGAATCAATATTCGGGTTTGAACTTAATTGCTCCCTTCACCACTTCTCCCGTTCGCCACATACTCTGCAATTCGTTCGCTCGAAATCGGGTTTCTGCGCGGCGGCGGATGTAGCCCAATATCCGATTCAGATTAGATTATCTCCTACCTTCTATTATTTCCATACTTTCTCCAAAATCACTCTCGAGACAGATTGAATAGTTTCAAATAGTAATAATTCCAGCCAAAATCATAAAAATAGCCTAGCCATTCCAATGATGCTCTATTTTTTTTGCTGCTCTGTGGAATAATGTATTCGAGTCTTTATTTTGAGATTTCATTTAGCAGAAAGCATTAAAATTAAATTAATGGATAAAATATTATTAGATTGTTTTTAATGGGTTTAAATGATAATGAATCCTGAAATAAATGACCTATAAAGTGCAAATTCTGGAAATTCAGTCTTTTTTGTGTGGAAGCAAAAGATCGTAAAAGACTACAAAAAATATTCCACACATTAAACATTATTGCGACTTAGGTTTCGCTTATTACACCCGATGATGCAGTATTAAGCAAATCCTAGGGCGGAATGAATATTTAACTTGTGGGTTTGCTCTTTTTGCTGTATTTTGTGACATAACAAGTGGATAGGTTTGTTGGACACACATGAAAGAATTCTTTGCTTATTCTGTGGTTCAAATTGACTTTTGAGGGGGAAAATAGTGAATATTCGTCGGAGGGAGTCAGAAAATATTTTCATCAGAGCTTCTAATGGCTGTAAAAACTCTGCGTGTCCAACTCGCTAGACCTCGTATTGACCGAGGTCGTGGAACTTCTAGTCGCTGCCATAAGTAATAGTAATTTCTAATGGATATCATTTAAAACTTTTACGTAAATCTGCTCCTTCTTTTGGTATCATTCCACGTTGTATCGTCCCTCTCATCTCGTTTTGATGATCACTCATCATAGCGCTTGGTCGCCATGCAGACTTCTCAAGCGTTAAATGGAGTACCTGCAAGAGGGAAGATTGGAGATACTCTGAAGGAGAAAAAAAGAAAAAAAAAGCGGTCGCCGAGGAGTGGAGGGAGGGGGGGAGATAGGGGGTGAGCAGAAGTTGGGGAAATAATTCGAGTTTGCAGAAACCAGTCCTCGCCACTCGATGCGCTCTTTTTCATTCATTTTTTTACAGTATCGAGGAACTGGCACACGCTCCTAACTTTCCGTCCAAAACCCATCGATTTGAATAGTTGGGACTTTTGTTGCTGCCACCGAATGAGTTTATAGTCCCAGGGACGAGGAGGTTGTGTCGAGAATGGAGGAGAAAGGGAGATTGTTAGAGGAGTAGGGAGAGGGAGGAGGCTTGTGGAGAAACAGGAAATAAAATGAGTCCTGCGGATCACTTTAGATTGTTCTTTTTTTATTGCGATAATCTTAGCAGATTTCAAACTGAAGTGGGAATTTTGCTCTTTAAGGCGTATCCATGGGGGGGGGGGTCTTTTCGTATTCGTCCGCATTTTAAGTCCAGAATGAATACTAATAAAAAGTCGCAATGCCTTTTTCGCTTTCCGATCTATTTTACAAGAAATCGCTCCCACAACTTGGTGCTGCTGTAATTCTTGTCTTCTCCAAATCCAAAGACCATTTATTCCATTTGAGCAGTTGGAAAAAATGTCCATTTGTTCAATGAAGATTTTTCAAATTATCGCTCAATTTCATGGTTTAATTGGTTAAAATTTTACTTTTGCCTAATTGATGTGAATAAAAATAATGCTGACTGGTAAATAAAATTGTGAAAAAATATTAAAATTAAATTTAGACTTGACGAGGACCTCCTGTCGATGAAATAAGTTTCGGTGTTTGCCCTTAAGTGAGTAAAGCGATGAATCAAGTATGGGAGAACGCTTTGATCATATTAAAGAAGGACTCATCTTCAGTAAACAGGATAGCTGAGATTGTTATCGAAAAAAGTCTATAAATCCATTAGAAAGAAAGAATGTCCTTACGAACAAGCTCTTTAGGCCTTTAATCTTGCTTGGTAATTATTGCTTTATGACGCAAATATCAATAACAAATTAACATTAAATATTTTTTTAAGGTTTAATGTTGACAATTACTTCGGCAACGACTTAAATCCAGGGACGTAATTAGCACAAATGGGCGGCACAGCGTTAATGTATGCTTAAGTGCACACTCAAACGATCGATTTGTTCAATCCAAGGGTAATTCTGCTCAGGATTCACACTTTTAAGACTCCGAGGAGACTTAAAACTGGACTGTTACACAGAGTGGTTATTCTATTAGCGATTTATTTTTAACGGAGAGATTGGAAGAATTAGTAAATAAAGGTTTTAAATCATAACAAAAACTACATCATACATTTATATCTGTCTACCAGAGCCAACAAAAACTAGAAAATAGTCACTATAATTTGATTGAGAATAGTTATGACTAAATAACCACGCAAGGAAGAATATACAAAAAGTTAAAGCATACATATAGTATGGAGAGACAAACTCAGCCGAGACAGCTTAGTCATTGGAAACATTGCCTGACCTCTCCACATTTTACAGAGGCTCATTCAACGATATTGTTTTTGGTACAAGTTAAATTAGTTATTTGTACCTGATTTTTTTCTCGTTAGGCGCCTTTTCTACCCAGAATCCGAATGTAATTCAGTCTTGACTGCAGGTCATGAAGAATTTTCCTTAAGTCTACACTAGCTTCTTGAATCTCTTAGCATAGAAGTTCACCGCCTGGGTATTGACTCTGTTGACAACTGGCGGTCTTGAGTTCCTCGTTGTCTTCAAACTCTTGTCCACCAAGCCATTGTTTGAAGTGCAAGAAGAGGAAATAGTCACTTGGTGCAAGGTCGGTACTCACTCCACACGGGTCCACTCATAATTCTTTGCTCTTTGTGTTGGTCACTAAGAATTTTCGGTAGCCAATTTGCACACAATTTGCGATTTCGTAGTTTTTCCGGAAAATATCGTGTGTATAGTGGTACGTCCAACGAGAGAAAATCAATAATGATAAAAAATGTTAATTGTTGGATGAATGAATGTTCTAGCTAGATGATAGAAAAAAGGGAATCGATGTTTTTATTTGTTATTTTTTTACCTCTAGAGATGTAAATGTAAAAAATAGTATATAAGCTTTAAAACAGTACGTTTACTTGTATACGTAAAACAGTATACTTGTATATGTTATAGTCTTGTTTGATGTCTGTAACTAAATTTCAATATAATTTCTAAATGCATTATTCGAAATGAGAGCCAAATGACACCTATAAGTCAATATTAATAATAATTCCTTGGTTTTCATACAGATGATGAGCTGTGAACATCTCGATATATTCTAGCGCGCTTTGCATAGAGATTGACGCGTAAGGAAATTCCCCGAGCATGGAATATATCTCACAAAATACGCCATGTGAAATAAATACAAGAACAAACAAATAGACATACTCTTAGCATACGTTTGTGAGACTTATAGGTGTTGATATTAACGTCGCTGATGAATAAAATCCTTGATTTTCATCATGACAATAGACCTGACTTGAGAATAAGAGGGGGGATCGAGATGGTGCTGTGGCTTACGTGCTGGCATCCCAACCAGGAGAATCAGGTTCGAATCCTGCACGTGGCAGATGTTTTTCAGCGTTATCCCGGACCCTACTTGAGGTGATCTGTGGAGAGCACTTGGAGTGAGTACGCTGTCCGTCGGATAGGAAGTTAAGCTGCGGACCCCTTGGTGTATCACGTGGACTCCCGACTTATTTGCCCTGCGCTAGTTGCTTCTCCAGTTCTTCCTACCTTCCAAAAATCCTCCTCTCTGACTTATTCTACCGCGCCAGCCTAATTGCACTCCTACTGCTCTTCAATTGCGACATCCCACTGTCTCACAATATTTTTTCCACCTGTTCTTTCTCTGCCTTCTTCCAATTTCTCATACCCACTTCCTCTTTTCCCTTATAATGTTCACAACTTTATTCTTAATCATTGTAAGTTTTTCTCAACTCTCTTCCATACTTTCAACTCAAAAGCCTCTTTACGTTTATTGATTTACCCATAGAAATTAATGCCAACAGAAATTATTGCAGGTAGAACTGTAATTTTTTTGAATAGATCTTTCCTTGAGCATTATTTTGTTGACGAACGCTCTAAAAACATTCAATGAAATAATGATTTTAAAGTGGAAAATATTGTAGAAATGGTCAGATCGGTGATAAATTTCATGAAGTGACTCATGAAGAAGAAGCATAGCGATTGAGTTTTTTGTGTGATAGTCATTGGCTGCATGGATTCTTTAACGCTAGTTTGATCCTATCTTACAATTTAATTAACTCATTAAGTCGTACGTTTTAAATTGCCGCATCGGGTAGATCATCCAAAATGCACTTTTCGTGGAAAAACATGCGGGAGGGAGATAAAGAGTTCTCGAAGGGACAACGATTTTTTTGCAGACTTCATGACTACGACACAAAAAGAGGGGAATACATGTATAATTACCTCCATCCTACAGAAATTATTTCATTACCACCTCCCTCTTCTACATGTACTTGCCATTTTGGCTTTTTAATATATTAAAGTGTGGACTGTAATGGAATTAATGACGTTGCTTGACTGTGAACGATGATGAAGGTAGTTATTCGCGAACAGGCATAAAATCAATTCAGTTATGAATGAGGTCTCCCCACTGGTCGCTCGAGTGGAAAGCGTTGTCCCCTTTATCCTATTGTGAGAATTTTATTCGGCCTAATCGAATCTACTAGCTTGTATCGATCCCTCAGGACGAGAATTATGGAAATGAACTTCTTAGGGTAAATCATTGGGCTCATTCGCTTCTTTGTTTGCTCGATGGTTGTACCTGAAGTCCAGTATTCCCCTTGGCGTAGTGAGCGACGTTTGAAACAACGTTCTGCGTACGAAGGAATCTGCGTACGGTATTTAAAATTATTTTACTTCCTTATTTAAATTAAGATTAATGCCCTGTTAATAGAGTAATTGCGTGTCAGGTTTTTTTCCTTTCGAAAATTGTTCAAAGTTCATTGGTTAACTTTCCATTTCATCTACTTAGGTTTACAGATATTGCCTTTAGGTTATAAATAGCTCATTTCCTTTTGGCATGAGCTACGGGCTAGTACAGCTTTGTGATTGTGTAAATTTCTTGTTCATTGCGGCTTATTTTATTTTTCAATTTTGCTATGTAACCATATTGTGTATTTCCTCGTTAGTCAGTTTACACTATTACCGCGTATCCAATTACTTATATTACTTATCATTGCAAACTTGCGTTTGTTCTGCTCGTAAAAAGTAGCGATGAATGATGAACATTATGCCTAATCTTCAAAGTAAAAGGAAGGTTTTTGAAAAATTGAAACTTTGAGCTGAGATCATTTATACGATGATTCCTTCATTAAAATTTGTTTTTTTCAATCTTGATTTGCTTGGCAATTTTAAAGCAGTTTTACCTCTCAACATCCTCTTGGCACTCAAATTAGGCCTAAGCATTTATAATTATGCATCCTAATAAAAATTCAAAATTTAGAGATTTAATATATATTTCGAAGATATTTTGTCGGCTATATCCAATATACACTTTCATTTTCACAGATTTACATTTCATTGCGTCATCACAATGGCCTGGTGAAAGGGCTATTCCATTGAAGAATGTTTCACTTCATATGTTTTATTCAGCATTTGTTCATTTTTTTGTTTTTTCACACTAACATTGGTAACTATTTTCATAGAAATTGTATTGGAAATATATACATGGCTCGTAATTATCACACCCAATGTTGAACAGGTGAGGAACAATCATTCGAATCATTACTACTTTTCGCAGTTAAGTATTCTTGAGTTTAGGAACTTCAAGGGAGAGTCAAATGAATGAAAATTATTACTTTTAACCTCGTTATTTCTTGTGCATAGAAGATTCCCAGGCATATTATTCTCATATGTACTTTCAATGGCGAGCAATAGAAATATTGCACCACTTTCAATGCTCACCACAACTCTATAAATACCATGTTTTTAACTGCTACTAACGGTCAACGGTATCAATATTTATCTCTTTATATTAATTAATAATTCATTAATTCATAAGGCTTTTGTTCTTGTTTTATATTTTCTAGACCTTGGCTGATCATCCTCCATTAAAGATAATATTTCCCTCTCATCGTTCTACTGTCATTTAGTGGCTCTTTTTCTCTGTCATCAACTTTTTGAGTGGTGAGTAAAAATTCTTTTTTTATATTTGTTGATGGCGATGGTGGCTCGTTGATCTTTCCCTTCTGTCTCCGATTTTGATATTTTCAAATCCTCATCATCTTCTAAGTTAGAAAAAAATCAACGTAAAGGTATCATGTATAATTTATATGATTTTTTATGATATGGGTTGTTTAATATCAGAATCGTCAGGACTACGCACTCTTTACTAACCGTGATTTATGGCATAATGATCTTTTTAATGGATTGTGGATAGCCGTGATGCAATTTATGCAGCAACTATTTATGTATGGCGTATCTATTGGGATTTAGAATGAAAAATAAAAAAATAACTCATACGCTATGGAAATATATGTTTCATAAAATGAATTTAAAAAACGATCGGCAATAGACTAAACGATTGTGATAGCGTTCGGCTTAAATTTGTGAGATGACAACATGTCATTAATGCTGGTATGTTTGTTGTGCTGTGTCAAACACTCAGGTGTTTCGAATATACAAGCACAGTTCTACTCCGTGTCATATTATGCTAATTGCATTTATAGTTATTATTTTTTAGGAGTGAGCATTACAGATAATTAAATTAATTTTATTCTCAAATAAAGTGGCATTATTTTCTGGATTCCAATCGACGAGTTACTTGGATTTAGGATTGTCATAGCTAAAATTATCTTTTTTATATTAATTTGCAACTACGCGTGAATTTTAACAACGAAATTAATATGTATGCATAGGAAAAAAAATCAAATAAAATTAATTATTTATGGTGCATGGTAAACTTCCCTGTCATGTTAGTCAAATATTAAATTTTTATTATTATTTCATGAGTATATATTTTGCCTCGAATGCTCACATCGCAAATATAGTATGTTTCATATATATCCGGGACATCAATTTTTCCACCGGTGGTGAGAAAATCACTGAAAAAATGAAGGAATGGTCTGAATTATCATTTTGGCAAAATTCGATGGCATAGACAGGAGATGGGACTGAATCGGGAACGATTACGGACGCCTTGTTCAGGAGCTGAGAAAACAAGCCAGTATTCCTGTTTACTTTGCTCCACATCAGAGCGCGCCGCGGCTTAATCACTCAACGGTGATGCCAACCATAATCGCACGTAAAAAAAGACGGATGCGTCGGCGCTAATGGCTGATTGAAACCTTAAATGCATCGCGGCTGGTGCCTCACAATCGGAGGCGGCTGAATTACGTGCTGGAGCGGAGAGATTTTTTATTTAACGTTTTTGAAATGATGGAGCGAGAATACTGAATGGTGGCAGTTTTTATTATGAAATACCGCTATTTAAAGAAAGATGAGATATTTTTTAGAGTTATCGAGAGTGATCTTCTTTCGCTTAAAAAAATAAGAAAGTATTAGGTAGAGTTTGGATGGTCAAAACATTCGCCTTGATTTGCATTGATAACTGGACCATGGGGAATCATGACGCAACAAAATTGTCTACTACTTTCTGTTCTGAAGTACATGAGGAAACTTTAAATTTTTTCTTTTTTTATAATGAACAAAGGAAAAGTAATTTACAAATTTCGTACTTAAGACTTAAGATATTTTTCAGTGTATAAAGTATATCGTTCTTATTTTATCTGATATACATACACGTTGATGACAGGGACGTTGAATAAGGATGTTAAGAAAAGACTCATCAAAACTTTGATATGAAGCGTAGTTATGTATGGCGCGGAAACAAGGCCACTGAAGCAGGAGGATAGAAGTAGATTGAAGGCTTTTAAAATGTGGTTATATAGAAGGATTAAGAAGGTGAAATTGGCCGAAAAGAAAGTAAATGAGGATGTACTTGGTATGGTGGGCGAAGGGAGGGGTTTGTTGGGAGAAATCCTAGGGAGGCAGGATGGATGAATGAAGGGCGTATTGATCGGTAAAGGGATGTTGAAGACTATAATAGAGGGGAGAATATTAGGCAAACGAGAAAAGGGCAGGAACAGGATAGGAATGTCGGAAGGGATGAAGGAAGGGAGTATACAAGAGGGACTTGATGCAGAGTTGGCTGCTGGATTGTGTTTTGTTAGTAGTCACAAAATATTTATTTGGTAGTTGTGCCCATCCAAAACCTAACTTAACCGGCAGATTACTTTATATAATAATACATAAACGAGATCTCGCCTTTGTCTTACTTTCAGCGTCAACGAAAAATATTGCTTGCAATGTCATCTAGTTATCGTACAACAAGGTTTAGTCGTATTCCTAAGTATCGCTTAGGTTTAATGCATAATTCTATTCTACAGAAACCGCTTAAGGACGAGAACGATTATGTATTCCAATATAATAATAACAGCACTCTTTTTTGTATAAAATAATTTGTATCGGTTGTTACACATGTATATTACACTTGGATTACTTAAAACTGTAGAAATAAACAAAATGGGCCATTAAAATGCTAAGAATTATTGAAGACATAAAATTAACTTTTCACGAAAAGAATTTTATACAAACCAGATTGCAAGGTACACCTTTAACATATTGAATGGACGAGCTAAAACATGAGTTACGTCAAGGAAAAAAGCTCAAAAACCCTAACGATGGATATCAATCCACAATTTTGATTTATTTACGGAGATCCATCCTGGGAGGCGGTGAAACGGACAGTTTTCTTAATCGCTGAATAGCCTTAATATCTTTACTTTTAAGATACGAATGGATGGATTACGATCTCGTAATCCATGTTCTGGTAGCAAATTTCCACATTGCGTTTATTACTTCCATAAGAATTCCTCAGGAAATTCAACATCTAAGAAATTTGCAGACAATATTGATAGAGGATAAACTTGGAGGTTCAGCCTTTCTGAATAATATTATTCTACGTCTCCGTCTCTTCCGGCTCTTGGAATTTATTGCGCAAACAAGTTTAGACAGACAAACTGGAGCCATTATGCGTAAGTAACGTAAAAATACTCTTCAAATACCGACGAAAGAAAAGCAATACAAATCCAATTCTTTGGCAAGAAAATTTCTTAAAATTAGAAATACAATTGACGATTCAGGAAACATGAGTCCTCTCCTTTTATAAGCCTGAAATTGTAACGCTAAAAAGACGCCTGGAAATCTCGGGGCTGATTTCAAAATAATATTTTGAGGGAAGGAAGTAATTGGTACTATTAATATTATCCTCATTTCTATTCCCTTACTGTTCCCTTTCTGAATAATGAATGCATTTCGGCAAATATATGCCGAACAGAGCTCCCAAGAGGAAGTTGCGTACGGCATGTGGTGGAAAGGAGAGAAAAAGAAAACTTCGGAAAAAAAAGAAAAAAGAGGAAAGCTACTCTAGATCGCGTAGCACATATGCTAATGGCAATGAATCAGAGAGTTGAAAGAAGTAGATTTATCTTGGAGAAAATTGTATAAAGAAAGAGCAGTGCCCATATTAACGGAAGCGTGGAAAATGGAAATCGGGAGGGAATAATTTTGTATCAGCTCCAAGTTTGTGTGAAAGCCTATTATGAATGTAAATGATGACAAACATTTCCGATATTTTTCTTTAAGACAATAAATTTAAAAAAAAATGAAAATTTTCTTGGCAACTTAATATCAATCGATTGCCCCATTCAACTGCTACTTGATGGATCAAACTAGTCGAGTCTTCTTTCTGCAATATTTACTTCTGATAGAAAAAATTACAATAACAAAATTGTTTCAATTTAAATTATTGTATTAATAAGGATTTTTTTTCGACTGTGACGGAATTAGTGAAATAATACAACATGGAGTGAAGTTCTTTTTGAATTAATTGTATATCTATGTATGCTGTAATGATGAAGTTAAGTGATACATTCGACGAGCCTACGTTAAAAAAAACCCATATTTAATTTACGAAAAGGAAAAGGGGTGCATGGATTAATGTCAATTGTAGGTAGCTTTTCAAGGATATTTTGAAAAAAATTGTTACCTTTGTAATTTTTATGGTTTTTGAGATGCCAGAGGATAATTAAGCATTTGACAGGATAGAAAATACATTTTAATCAACGCTATGAGATTTTTGATCGCAAATTTTTACCTTGAAGCTCGCACCAATTGCGGGTTAATACAGTTCACTCGTATATCTAGTTCAATAATAACCTTCAATTTAAGGCCGTTTCGTAATAAAGAACTTTGTATCATACCGAAACCTATATAGTTTCCCAACTCATTTACTCATTTTCAAGTAATATAACGTACTAAGTTACCTTGAATAATTCTTGTGTTATAATGGGACGTCATTTTTCATTCCTTAATGATAACTGATTGGACACATTAGCCTATAAGCTTGGTTTTCCCCTTTCGGTGCACACTTTGGCATGAGTCAGCCAACTACATCATTTTCTGTATAATTTAAGCCTCCGCGCACATTAATGAACGTTTGCACTTTAATCAATTCCATCACCGTAATGGCATACCTATCAAGCATCTCATTTTGCCTGTTATTCTGCTGCCATTTTCCCAGAGGGGCTATCATGAAGTGTAATTGGGGAACAGTAGCAGGGCGTGTTTGCTCGTTAAAAGCGACCGATGATTGATTTCTAGGTTTTGGCATAAAGTACGATAAAGTGTTGCCATATATTTTTCAGTCTCCGCAATTATCATACTAGGCGGGAGGAAGCCTTCATTCGATGGGTCTATCACTATTCAATAAAGGAATAAGCAATTCTAAATTTATCGACTCGATTTCGCAATCTTGCTCCCAAGTATTCATCTTGAATTGGCATATTTTTTAATTATTTTGCTCTTAAATATTCACGAATGATGAATAGTTTTATAGGAATTTTATTTAAATCTCACCTCTATTTTCCAGTTTATGTGGAAGTATATTGAGAAATCTCTCTGAAGAAGTGTTGTGGTCCACAAAGTGTGGCTATGGGCAAAGTTATTACTAATTCTGGCCGTATAATGTTAAATTATGTAGAAGAAAAACTCAAAGGAGAAAGTGAAAGTGTAATTGTATAGAAAATTTATCTCTAAAGCATTAAAATCAAAATCATACAAAATCGGCTCCATTATAATTATTAAGATGGGATAAATGTCATGACCTCTGTTACAATTAAAGAAGTACTTATATATATAATTATATAAATAAATAAATAAATAAATAAATAAATAAATAAATAAATAAATAAATATATATATATATGTATGTATAGTTAATGAAATGATGCATGTTTAACTTATTTGTGCAGAATTTAGAGACCAGAAAGAGTTCATTAGGTCACAGGAGAGGTCAATCTAAAAATTCAAAACTCGAGTTAATATAACACCGAGAAAGTAGACGAGGAAGAATAAATGATAAAAATTATTAAGTGGAAAATTGTAACATTCTTCGTCTCTGTTTTCATGGAACAGTTTCACTACATCACACCTGAATCTCTAACCTATGTGAAAACTGTATAAGGCTGATTCATTTCAGCTTACTTGGTGAATAAAATCAACAAGACTAACATTTCAATTACTTGTATATCATCCTAATCTCATCAGTGCACATGCAAAATTCAATGTACAGTAGCCTATCGTAGGATATTATAGGCTATTACCGAAGTAGAATTAGTAAACCAATGGCAATTCAATGAATGCACGATCAACATGATTTGATGATCATCATGATTTCTTATCTATTAACGTTATAGATTGCTTATTACTACGGCTTTATGAGCAGAATCAACATTAATCACGGGTGCGGAATAATTTTAACTTAACACCCTGGAGAATAATTTGTGGCTGAAATTAAACATTTTAAATTGTGACTCATATTGCTCCCAAAACCATTAATCTCGGAATATCCGCAATATATCCTTAAATAAACTCGTATATCCTGTCGTATACTAGATCATATAATTAAAATAGATTATATAGCGATTTTAATATTTTGTATTAGCGATTCCTCATTTGAAGAATTGATATATATATATATATATATATATATATATATATGTGTATGTATATATATATGTATATATATATATATATATACTAATGATAATTGTATCGTATATCTCATGATGCCGAAATAATAGTAAAATATTTTTCTTTATGTGATTATGGATCATTCTCATATGTAATCTAGTATTCTTGTAGTATATTGCAATAAATATATGTAATGGAAATTGAAACGTTTTGGTTAACTGAAATATGCAAATTATGGTAAATTCTTTGGGTTTCCCACCGGGTTATGTTTTGCATTGCTGCCCACCTTTAAATGGACGATTCAGTAATCGTTTTTAAGGCTTAAATTGATGCAGTTGGATGCATCATTAATTTTTTTACACTTTCCGGATTTGAGTTTGACGTGTATTTATTACCATTACGTATTATGCATTACACATGCTTTCGAGATACCATCGGAGCATTCACATCAGTTTGAAAATTTGTGATTCACGATTACGGGCATATGAGTTTGAAACCGACATCTGTGAATCTCAACGGCACAAAATGTGTTAAGTTTTAGTTTCCAAGGTTAAAGAGTGTTTACAGATTTTATTTGATTGGATACGACGGTTGCTATTTATGTAATGAGCCTTGACAACACTAATTGGGTGCCATCTGACGTTTCCATCTGAAAGTTTGATCTTTTAAACGATAACTTTCTTCAGAAAGTTTTGTCGTTTGATCATAACCTGTGTTGTTTACAGTGACTCGAAAATTTTGTCTCAACGAAAAAATGAATTCAACTCTTGAACAAATTTGTGCGATGATTTTTTAAAACTTGCAACGTGGATTATCAAGACAGTGATGGATCGATCAACTTACTTCCACTTTTGGTGATAAAGCCCAATCATTTTAAACTAAAACGCTGGTATAATGAATTCCATCATGGCCGCTGTACGCTCAGCGGCGAAAGTCGTGAAGGTCGTCAAAATCAGTTGTTGTGCCAGAAAATACTGATGCTGTGCAAGAACTAGTAAAGGAAGATCGTCATGTGACTCATTGTGGGAATGATTTATTCCATGGGGATCAGTATGACAAGAATCAATAAGATATTACATGACCATTTAGCTGTGAAAAAAATTTGCTCGCGTTGGATCCCGCATAATTTGACAAAAGCTCAAAAAGATGCTCGTGTCAATTGGTACAAATAAATGCTCAACAAATACAATCGCGGTGCATCAAAAACTGTGTTAGTATAGCATCTAAACAGGTTACGAATATTGGATCTATGCGTCTGAGCTGTTTTGGTCTTCCAAGATGAGCCAAATCCTGAAAAAGCGATTCGTGCACGAAGCACATCGAAGCAAATGATCGCTTGTTTCTTCGGAATAACTGGGAATGCGGCAACCATACCGTTGAAGCATCGTAGAACTGTGAATTCTGAATGGTACACCTGAATTTATTGCCAGAAATGCTTGGTGAAATATGGAAAAAGAAGCGGAAATGAAGGATCATTCTTCATCATGAGAATTCAAGCTCTCACAGATCAACTGAAACTACTACCTATTTGACTGGCCAAAACGTCGAATTGAGGGATCAACCTCCTTACAGCCCTGAATTAGGACAAAATGACTTCCTTTATCCCCGGATATCAGGAAATAATCGCGTGGCAAACATTATTCGGCGCCTGAAGAAACCGTTGATTTATTCAAAAACCACGTTAGAAGGTACCTCGATCGGCGTTGAAAAAGTGTAGCGAACATTGGTTCGAGAGCATGAAATTGTGCATTGATTATCATGGAGAATACTTCAAAAAACAATAAAACAATTTTCAACAATAGATTACTGTCTTTTTATTAATATGTCGAAAAATATAAATAGCAACCCTCATATTGGCCCCTAATGCGCAACGTCGCATTTCTAAGTTGAGTTTTTATTCACTTTTTCAAGTTCATTCTCTTCGAAGAATTTCGCCCTTCTAAGAAACGAGGAACGTTTAAGACACAAAGAGAGTCCTGCTTCCTTCCCATTACTACTAAACACTCCAAAATAAGCCTCCGGTCCCTCAAACTAGTAGCTCAAAGTCTCCACCCAGTCTGTGAACACAGGGCATTAGCACTGGGCGGTGCGAGTGGGGGAAAAGAACGGGGAGGAAGGCCAGAAAGGAAATTAGTACATTTGTTGAAGGTCTTTAGGATGATGGATGGTGAACCCCCCCAAAGGTGCGGCCTCTTACCTCTTTTTCCTATTTTTATCTTAATTCTCCATTAAGGGAAGTTATTTATTCCGTCTCATCACCTCTTGCTCCCAGAGTCTGGGGGGTTTAATTCCCAAGTCATACCTGACCTTCGTCTGTCACATTTGTTTCTCCCTCTTGTCAGGGTGTCTCGAAACCCTTCCTCACCATCACAGCTTCCATTTAATATTTATTTCCGCTCATTCCATTCGTCTCCGTCAACATCCGTCTCACTCCACCTGCGATAATTATAGAGAAAGGGTGTTTAAAGCAAGGGTAATTATTCCGACGACATAACAAAATAAGATGTTTCCTATTGTAAGTATATATCACGTGGATCGGTACGGTAATTTCTTAACGAAGTGTATGAAATTTCGCTCATTATTTGAAAGTTAATAACGTAAATCTTCTTCGAAGCTAGGTAGTGAGTGTTTTGTTTGAATATTCTTTTAAACAGAGACGATCCTCACATCAAGTGAATATTTGTCTGAAGACTGATAATGGAGTGCAATATGATAAGACGTCAAACACATAATTATATTAAAACACTATTAATCAGCAACGTCATAAATTTTAATAATTTAATGCATGTGGACTGTTATTAAGAGTATTTAAGAATAACGAAATCAATTACTAAGGGTTCCTGCTCAAGATATGGTAGTTTTCTAAATAATTAACGAAAAATGTTGTCATTTTGTTCTTAAAAAAATGAAAATTTTATGAAATTTCTAGCGGGAAACCTAGATCTTCTATCGGTTGAGGCTGGAGTCCATTCCTGAGATTTTGCAACAAAAAAGAATCATTCTCATTATTCTTGAAATATTATTTTTACTCTAGCTGAATAAATATTTCTTGAATATAAGTTTCAAAACTAAAAGTTTTCAAAGTAATACATTACTCTTCTTCAATTGCTCCCGGATGAACTTGGAACTTTGTGGAAATTCATGCTTATTAAATGAAGAATACAATGTATTTTTACCACTGTCCTTAATTCACGTACAACCAGTTTCAACGCTCAAGGATAGGTGCCTGATGATGACGCTTGAGCGTTGAAACTAGCTGTACGTAAATAAAGGATGGTGGAAAGATATATTTTATTCATCAATTAATAAACTTTACTTTTCTATTATATATTTGAATGATTTGCAAATCCCCCCTAAACCTCATACAGGGTTTGTATAAAAAGTATCGGGAAAAGTTTAGAAAAATTAATTTAATTCAGATATTGCTACGATGCCTCAAAATCCTTCAAAAAACAACCCAAGAGCGCCATCACAGATTTGCCGGCGGCTTTTCCACGACTCAAAGGGTCCCTGTTGGGCGTATTCTGGAAGGTTCTAAGGTTACGCATGCAAGATTCTTTGACGGCACTTAGGGCCCTATGTTGTTCTTTGAAGTGAGGATTTCACCTTCTGAAATAGGAAATAGTCGGTTGTAATCCAATTCGGGACTGTAAAGGGGTTGGGGAATCGTCGCGATGACTTTTTTCGCCAGGTAGTCGGTTACGCTTAAGACCTCCGGGACGAGTATAGCACAGATCTTTCACATCGCCAAGTTTCATTGATAACGGTGTGCAGTGTCATCTTATCAATGTAAATACGGTCTCCGATCATGCCCACACTTAACCGACGCGACGGTCTGAATTCAGCACTTCACGCACACGTCAACGGTTCTTGACACCGACGCAGGGCTCGACCTCCGCCCTCTCTCGGCCATCTTTGAAGGGCTCGCGTCACTTAAAAACTGTCCAACTGCCCTGCTTAAAATTAAGCCCAACTTCCACACCCGATTTCCCCAGTCCAACACAAAATTTGATTGTCCACCGCTCATAAATCGTTCGCTGCATTTTGCGCTTGCAAGGAGTTACTCGACCGAGGCCGACTATAAAAACGATCTAGCCTTAACGAACGCTCGCAGGCGATTGTTGAAGGCAAGACCCCCCTCCTCACCTAGCCGGCGACGGGCGATGGATAGTCATGTCAGAAAAAACTGTCCTCGATATTTTTTATCCATAACCATGCATGGGATATGTAGTACATGTCGGATGGTATACTACCTTGATCAAAAAGTTCCCGGAATAACCACCGTGTGGCGTTCCCATCGTTCCGATTTGAGTTCTGTTTTTTTTGTTAAATTGGTACATCTGTTGTTGATATTCCCTTTAAATCTTAGTGTCATAACTTGACATTTGCAAAAGTTACGTAGCCAAGAGTACATCTATCTCTGTGTGTGTTGGCGATTTTTTACAATTGCAGAAATGGATTTAAATTTGCAACAACGAACTTGTATTAAATTTTGCGTAAAAAACGGATTTAGTGGCGCACGGACGTTGGAAATGTTGGAAAAGTGTTTCGGCAACGATTCTCTAAAAAAAACTGTCGTTTACCAGTGGCACGAGCGGTTCAGAAGTGGTCGTGAGTCAATCGAAGATGATGAACGCAGTGGCAGACCATCGACATCGAAAGTCGGTGAAAAAATTGATAAAGTAAAAGAAATGTTGGTCAATAACCGCAAATTAACCATCAGAGAAATAGCGGAGGACTTGAACATTGCCTATGGATCCGCCCAAGACATTGTGGTTAATGATTTGGGTTTCCGTCGTGTAGCATGCCAAAAGACCTCAATTTCATGCAAAAAAGAGACCGTGTTGACGTCGCAAAAGACATGATTTGCGAGGCTGAATCCGATCCCACATTCATCAAAAGGATCATTACTGGAGACGAGACGTGGGTTTATGAGTACGACACGCAATCCAGACATCAGGCAAGTGAATGGCGTTCACCAAATGAGCCGAGACCAAAAAAACCACGTCGTTTTCAGTCAAAAAAGAAGGCAATGCTGACGGTTTTCATGGATTACAACGGTGTAGTGCAGCATGAATTTTTGCCAGAAGGCCAGACAGTAAACAAAGAGTATTATTTGGGCGTTATGAGACGTTTGCGTGAAGCAATTCGCCGAAAGAGACCAGAAATGTGGGCAGAAAACTCGTGGATTTTGCACCATGATAACGCACCGTCGCACAGTGCTATCATTATTCGTAATTTTTTGACGAAAAATGCAACAAATACCATCCAACAGCCACCGAATTCACCTGATTTGGCTCCCTGTGACTTCTTTCTGTTCAATCGAGTTAAAAAACCATTACGGGGAACGCGTTTTAGCAGCCGAGAGGAAGTAATGGAAAAATCGCAGGAAGCACTGATGGACATACCGAAAACCGAATATAAAAAATGTTTCGAGGATTGGATCAAGCGCTGGCATAAGTGTGTTGCAGTCGATGGGGATTACTTTGAAGGGCACAATATAGATTTAGATGAATAAACTTGTATTTTTAATTTTCTGAATAAATTCCGGGAAATTTTTGATCAAGGTAGTATTACAGATTAGGCGGTTTCCCACCACCTCAGCACTGAATTCTTCGTAGGGTTGAATGATCAGTGCTTTTTTTGAATATTACGACACAGATTAGTGTAACTTAAAGAAATGGCCAAATATTGTCCATTTTAGTGCTAGTTCTAGTTGGCGAGTTCCTCATTGCAGTATCTTCCTTTGACAGAGGCTTAGTGGCACTCTGACATTTTTACAATTTTTTATTCATGTTCTACCGGTGAAGGTAGAATACGAATAAAATAATTGGATTATCTCTTATAAGAAAATAGTTGAAATAGAAAATGGTTAAACTAAGAAGTAAATCAATTAATAAAATAAAACCTGATGATGATGTAATACATCGAAACCCGGTCGTAAATAAACATATTTTTATCAAGTGGAAAAGTGCTTCAATCAGTTATTCATTAAGTAAATCAATTCCTGGAAACCACTTGGAAACCTGGGCACACCCTAAACCCCAGGAAATAATATTTCCTAAACCTAGAGTCAGGAAGGTGCGTAGTAACTTTCATAAAGTGCTGCTTTGGATTTAGGTGTGGGGCCACGACAGATCATCATTCTCCAAAACGCCTACCCGTTGCAGATGAAACACTTCAAATAAGTCCCTGCTCGTCGCACTGGCATATGGCAGCTGAATGATCTGCTCCAGCGCAGTATCTCAGCGGGAAAGATATTATCACAGCTGATAAATGGAAGATCTGTTCTACATATTCCGTCCATGTTAAAGATATGTATAGTTAAAGTAATGTTCATCCGGTGGGCACATTCCCTCGGAAAACAAAATAGACAGTTATAGACACAATAATTATTTATAGAAACTGCTGTCAAGAGTGTAAACACACCCATGCAATAGATAGTTTATAAATATAATGTGATAGCCAACGAGATATCTTAATCAGTTATATTAATATTAATGAAGAGTCTTTTTTCTTCTGGAAAATGTGAACGATCATCAATACCATTCGATATTTATGAATTATAACAATTTAATAAGTACTCCATGTTTCATTCTATTCCATAACGAATTGAGTGGAGGCACAACATGAATTCATCATCCAATAGATTCTTTATAAAAGTTATAAAATTAAAATAGACGGGACTGTCATTTGTGAGAACCAAGTACCATGCACGTAGCGTTCCGTGAGTATGTATTTGTCTCGTGACTTCATTCCCCGTGGTAATAATTTTTTTCGGTGCCCCGTACCTTTTTCCCTCGCCACTCGCCCTCCATTCCCGCGGAAATATCTTCTGCTCCAGCGCCTCTTTCCATTTCGGCAGCCACTCCCCGTTCCCCCATCCCCTCCACCCACAAGCGCACCACTCCGACCTCTCCGTTGGGCACGAAGAGAAAAAGAATGCAAAACACAAGGAAATGAGCTCGCTTTTCACAGTTAGCCCTCAAAAGGCCCTGGAAGTTCCTTATTTTCTCCCGACAAACACATTAAGGTCCCCGCCTCCTCGCTTCGCTGGAAAACAGTAAGACGCCGGGGCTCCCCGTCGGGAGAGGGAGTGCGTCTGGGGATGGGGGAGAGGGGAGGGGCGGACGCGTCGGCGGGAGGGTTAGGAGTCAGGTGGAGGGGAAGGCGAGTAGGGTGTAAGGGCTCAAAGAGGACTCGTTGCACCGTGCATTTAGGTTGACAAGGTTTTTAAGGTCCCAGTGAGATGCACTCCTCTCGCAGGCAAAGACGTGGATAGAGGCGTGGTGTTGGGAGGAGAGGGTGGGGCGGTGTGTAGGCGAAACCCTTAGCGCGAAACAGCTTCGCGGTGCTGGTATTAGCGCAATTTTAATAGGCGCGAAGACTCTTACTGAGTCTTTCGTTGCATCCATTCGTTAATAACCTCCTTTTGATTTCGGAGAGAAGGAAAGAGACGTGGAAGTGGTTTCCCCCTTTTGCCTGCTTTATCCCTGTCGTTGTTTTCAGGGGATTTCTCTTTGGATCCACGTCTCTTCCCGACCCTTCCCCGATCTTTCATGTCTCCGTAGTAATCTTATTAAGGCTGGTCTAGTGAGGTCGAGACGTGGGCAGAAGGGGCGAGAGCAAATAAGGGACGAGGGAGCGCGCCACGCTGCGGTACTTAGGAGTACAAACGTGAGCAGTACTTGTAAGCCGAGGCTATGGAAGTCCCTTTTTCTGTTGCATACTTACCAACCGTACATAAAAGGTTGGTTTATGAGTCGTATTAAATGGCACATTGGCTTATGGTCACCTTTTAAATAACTGTCATAACCGAGCAACGAGCATTATGGTGCATTTTATGTTTTTTCATCGTTATTTTTCCCTAGACTTGCTCGATATAATGTCGTCAGACAAAAATATGGAAACTTTTTCCACGATAAAATGGATTAAAATTCCATCCATAATTTTATACTAAATAGATAAATTTATCACGCGTTTCGGCGTCTTAGTTTAATTATCGGGAACAATATTAATATTAATATTGTCCATTTTAGTGTCTTCAGAATCGACTTAACCGGGAGAATATTTCGCACCGAGCAACATGTTTCGGCTTAGTAGCTAAAGAAAGACCTACGTGATACAAGGCTCAGGTGCTTCCTCAAAAATCAAGAAATTAACCTGAAGTCCTCCAACCCACAACTATTCCATTAGCACTTCAGTAACAACCTGAGTCAACATACACACCAAACTGATCCCCTCAGCCTGCATTGGATGGTGACATTAGGGTATTAAAATCCTTATTTGATAAAATATTAAGCGGTAAATTTTATAGCACTCTCCTCATTTCTTTTTATACTAAGCTTAATATTTCAGGTGCAAAATTGTTTTTAAAATAAAAGTTTTTTGTCCCTTAATAGCTTCCAGGGAATTCACTTGTCTGTTATTTTTTCAAAAAGGTTGTGTTGTATTTTAAATGCATATTGGCATTGATACTACAATATTTATTGGCATGAAATGGATTAAATTTTAAGAATATATTTTATAATAGAGTGAAGTAAAAGGATTTTACATTTTCGTCTACTTTTCATAGCAATGATTCTCGGCCTTTTATACTCATACAATGTATTACTCTTGCATTGAATGTTTCTATGATTGTGAATTCATCTCCGAGCTTTGCTCAGTCATTTAAATTCCTAAGATTAAACTTTAATACTTGTCAATATAAAAATAAATGCTCCTTGATGGATAGGTAAGAAACACTGAGCTTACGAGTAACGATTTTATTATTTCCAAATAACTTTTTTAGAATTGTCTACCACTTCAAATATTTTGTTTTTCCGTTCGGCCTTAAGTCTTAAATGATTTCACGATCATTTTACTGTCTTTAGAATCGGCTTAACTGGGAGAATATTTCGCACTGAGTAACATGTTTCGGCTTGGTAGCTAAAGAAAGACCTACGTGGTACAAGGCTCAGGTGCTTCCTCAAAAATCAAGAAATTACCCTGGAATCCTCCAACCCACGACTATTCCATTAGAACTTCAGTAACAACCTGAGTCAACATACACACTAAACTGATCCCCTCATTCTGGCACTGCTTAAACGGCACATTTATACTAGAGAGCTTTTCCCTTTCCCCCCTGCACCAGTCAGACAACTCCGGGAGCCAAGTGGCCGAGTATCCCCAGACCTGCAATCACCCGCCCATAAACCCCATCTATCTTCGCCTCCGGCAATTATCCCCGCAGGGGAAGTAAAAAGGGAGAGATCAAATGCACCTCCCGATTCTTGGCGATTTCCTCTCAAATAACCATGACGACCCTTCCTTCGCGCATTCGTCTGCTACCGGGGGATGGGATGGGGTAAGGGGTCTTGCCTATGGGGGAAAGGGAGGGAGAGAGAGATTCAAGGGATGAGGGGATATAGTCCCGCCGCTGAGGGAAGAGTAAGAAGTAATTTAAGATGCGCCAATTCCGAATTCGCCCATCTTTCTCCCAAAGGAATCATCCCAGTCCCTCTCCCATCCCCATTCCTTCTCGCTGTCAGAATATTTCTCCCTTCCGAAAACCCTTTAACTCCCTTCTATTCTTCCTCCCCTCCTTCCGTACCCCTTATCTTCCCCACATCATTTATATCCCATTCTTCGTCCTATTTTGCTGCCATCTTCCCCCGACCCAAGCTCTTAATTCGCATTCCGAGCTATATTTCGCATGCCGGACGCGTAAAGCTGCATTTCCCGAATGATTGATTAGCGTAGGTTTCCCGTCTTCGAGTGTTTCGGGGAGTCAGGGCGAAGGGAGAAGTCGGGGGGGAGGGGAGGGGAGGGGGTTGGCGGAGGTGGGGCGCCTTTATTAAAACGTCTCCGAAGCCCCGTCCCCCCCGTCCAACCCCATTCCCGAAGACCCATGTGAACTCGGTCCATAGAATTTGTCATGCCTTGTGCCGTGCGAGTAGGGATGTACCCGATGCCCTCTCCCCCCCACCCCCTCCTTGTCCCCCCGTACAAGAGCCATGGGTTGGGAGTTCGTGACGTACGTTCAATCTACTGAGTATATGTTCCAAAGAGTTGACAGTACGACACGGCTGTGAGATCCACGGAAATTATTAACGTCGCAGTCCTCCAGAATTGCATCATTCTGCGTCTCCTGTTTGGAGTACCCGCTCTCATAACATTGTTAAGTATGTAGGTTCGCCTGCTCACCGAAGCAAAGTCCACTCACGTGCTGGATTATTGAAATCTTGCATCATTTCATCGTTTGCTCTGCTTTTAACAGCGCAACATGGTCTTGTATATGAATTTATGAGGCAAAAAATGGATGCAAAGCATTTCTTTTCAAAACTCATCCTCGTGAACCGTGGTATTGATGAATAATTTCTTTATTCAGCAAATATTTCCATGATTCCCATGTGCTTATTACTTGGCTTCATTAAGCTCCTTGTGATAATATTTTTATAGGGCGGGATTTCCATGTTAATGAAGTCTTTTATTTATTAAGTCACGTAACGTGTTTACGCACGAGTTTTTCTGATCAAAATAATAATGCGGATAGGTGTGATTTACCGTAGCAGATATCTTTTTTCCGCTATTTGACGGTTTTTTTACATAGTATGGGGTAAAATTAGAAAGGCAATGCATGAGTTTTATTTTGAAATACATTCCTAAATTTTAGTTTATTCAACTACGTGCATGAGAAAATGATTTCAAAATTTATGTTGTTTTAATTGTGGAGGTCTTAACCCTTAAACAATCGGAATTTATTTATGTCGCCACCACCCTTGATTTGACATAAATACTACAAAGTGAAGTACAATTTGCTTGACCCTGTGAGTATAAAATTTTTCTTATTCGTCACTTTCCTAATGTCCAACTTCTGGATTGAGGTTTACGCAGTAGGTATATGGGACGTTAAGCGATTTCGTTGGGTTGTTTTTTGCGATTAACGTGTCCTCTAATGTTGCCTTAAACTCCACTTCCGATATTTCTCAAGGGATCATGGCCAGGTGCGCGCCAAAAACTTTTATATCCACTTATTAAACGTGAAAGTGAATGCGAAGCAAAGTAAGGGAGAGAGTGGGGAGGTTGCAACAGAAAAAACATCATTCAAATTCTCAACGGTTCGAAAACTAATTCAATTTCCGCATTTCTCGCCGCTCGTTGATGGGCGGAAATGACATTTTTGACAAGAGCAAGGTGAAAGCCGCACTTTAATAACGAAAAACCCCTCCTTCCCTCACCACGTAATGTATTATTCCACATTCCGAGGCGATATTTTTGTTTATTTTTTAAACATCTTTGTCGTTTTTCCCTCCTTCCTTCGCGCTTCGAATGACTACTCCTTTAAGACGGACAAAAAATTTTCCCAATCGCTCTCCCTTGACGGCTTCCCTCACTTATTTATTCCTTACCTCCCTTCATCCCCCTTTCCTCTGATACTCTCCTCCACGCGCCCCTTACCCACCCTTCTACCTACCCTTTAAGCCTCCATTCCCTCCCCCAACCCGTCCGTCCCTTCTAGCTTACCATTTCCCTTCCTCTCTCCTTCTCGGTTCTGTCAATAAAATCAATTCATTCTGGGCCACACCTAGGTATCAAGGCATAAGTGTTGCTTTTTTCTGTAACCATTTGTTGCTCTGGGTATTGCGACATTCCGTCACCCTGGCTTTTTTTAAAAAATATTTTGCTCCAGCATAAGCTGCCGAAGTCTTGCATAGATGTATTGAAATTAGAGCAACGCCGCCGCGGTTTCAAAACAATATATTTTTTCCAAAATTGCGGTTTAGGCCTTTATGACCGCATGGAAATAGTCACTGCTCTACGACGGGACCAATAATCTCTCATTTCTATTGGCAACGATCCCTCCATTCTTGAAAGTCGAAGTTCTTAGCAAGAATGAGGATTTTCATGAATATTCATGGAGAACACCTTAGATCGCGAAACGATGCCCAGTAATACGAGGTGATAAAAATTTTACCAATAATATAATGGAAATTAGTAAGGAAAATGACGTATAGTATGAAAATTACGCTTAGAATATCCCTTAAAGTGATCAAAGAGGCACAGTACCTAAGGTCGGCTTGGTAAGGTAGGAGTTCATTTCATAATCAGTAATCCTTGGTTCATCTGAATTTCAATATTTTATGGAAAAGGGTCATATAGACATGCACTATCACAGAGAAAGAAAACCTGTGATTCAAAGTATCTAGTGATCTTATTCATTCTCCATCATATCCTTGTGTTTGATTAACTGATAAATCATTTCCATGCTAGGAGTAATTTTAAAGAATTCTTTTCATTTGAAATAACTTTCAATCTTCTTTTGAACGTTCCGCTTAACCAACAGTGATCGTCTAAAAATAATGAGATCCAGAAAATCACATAGTGCTTTGTTGGGAATATCTATAGGAAAAGACTTAACTAATCCCTACTGTCTGCAGTCAAAAGGTCTAACCCACAATATAACCCAGACATTTCAGTTGTACCCTGTCACCATAGGGTACCACACAGCGTCTCATTTAGTGCTATTATTTTAAGGTACTCTACTGTTTAAGGTAGGTTCTGAATGGATGTTCAGACTAACCACCGCTGCATGTCTAAACCTGGTCGACGAAGACACGAAGTGAAACCCAAAAGTACATTAAACCCTTCTATAGATTACACATACTTTCTCCAAATCTCAATCCCTTCTAAAACGTCTATTCTTTTCCTACTCCTTCCACTTTTCCTTAACAATTTTCCTTGACATTTTTCTTCTAAACCATCCGCCAATTCGTATTTTGCTGATGAGCAAGTTTTAGTTATCCAGTTAGTTAAAGGTTTACAATCACTGATGGGAAAGTTAGAAAATCAAAGTGTTCAGTATGTGATTAAAAAAAGGTTAAAGAATTTTTTTTTTGAGAAACCGAAAGCCTTAGTCGTAATATCCACTAAAAATTGTGACAAGATGAACAAAGAAACAAGATGCCTGAAATGTTGGTTGTGAATGTGAAGTTAGGTAGATTCCTAGATTCAGTAATAAAAAAATGACTTGAAATCGCACAGTGCTACGGTATTGGCGTTTTATCGCTATCAAGAGCTTACCTCTCCCCGTTGATGGTCACCAGCTGGCCGAATCAACGCAATTGTAGCTTTCTAAAGTTTTTTATTATTATAATGGGAATTTCCTCAACTTCACAGAAGAAAAAAGAATGACAAGCTCCACATGTTTAGTAAAACTATTTGTATGGAATGCTTAGACACAGAAAAGAATAAATTATGGAAAAATTGATACGAATAAAAAACGTATCACAAACTTACAGAAACATGTAAAATATTAAAATACTAATTTAAAATTTCCGTAAAGCAGCATTATTATTACTATCCAAAAGCTATATTTTTGTCATTGAAATCCTCTTTAAGTAACCTCGGGACATTAAACATATAATCTCTCCCTTCCATGCAAGTCCTTAGTTTGCAATTTTCCATTTCTCTATACATTTGTTGTTATTTGCGTTAACGTTCTTACCCTTAACTTTTATTTTTATTTATTTCCCTCTTTGCATTACATCTAATAGTCATTGCTCACCCGGCACCTGAGTGAAATCCGTTCATCAGGGTGGCGGGAGGGAAGTGGCAGTTGCTGGCCCTTCGCCGCCTTCTGGTTCCAAAGAAGAAACCAGGTACGCGAAAAATAGCACCAGCTGAACTTAGCTTATGTATGAAGCTTAACCTCTTTACCCTCCATAGCTAACTTAGGGTTAGATAGGCGTTACCAGAACTTCCACCCAAAGTCTTCGGTCACTCACTCAATAGGCTAACCTCCCACCCTATATTAAATGATACATTGAAAATTACTTAAACCTAATGAATAAGACACCCCATTAATCAAATGTAACATTAAATTTCTTTCTCCATATATCGTAAAGGCAGTTTGCTCGTCGAAGGCGGGCTCTCATCTCCTCAACGAAACCGTCCTTTTAAGTGGCTTGTAATCTAATGCGATGCTTCTAGAAGAGTAGTTGCTCGGATAAGATTAATGTAATTTCAATTCACACCACCATTTTTCTGCAGCGATTTCGATGTGTCTAAATTCAAGTGACACTAGTTCCAAATGCATAGTAAGTAGATCATTAAAATGTTCAATATCCACCAATCTATCAGATTAGTCATTTCACCTGAATGATTTTGCGTAAACTTTTGGTAGGTTTTCCCGAAAAAAATGAAAATTTAATGGAATATCATTAAGCCAGAGTTGTGGCAAATTAAGAATGTAGTTTTTCTTAAATTTTCAGATAAGTAAGGCTCATTGATGATGGACAATAAATACCTGAGTTGAATTCTTTGCCAGTAATAGTGATTCGTAGGGGTGTGACGTATCTTAAGAGATTAATGAAAAGCGTTAGAATGTTCAGTATTGTTGGTAGCACTGTGCCATGCCCTTTCATTTTCGTTTCCTTCACCAACCGCCACTGAAGCAGCTGCCCTTCTCTCTGTCCCCCGCCCCTCCCTTCGCTCTCTTAATCTCCCGTTCGTTCCCAGGACGACGTCCTTCCGCTCTCCCCCCAATCCCTTCTCTCTCCCCTACCTCCCCCCACAGCTCTCTTTCCTTCCCTTACTTAATTCCGTCTCTCCTGACGCACCCCATCGCTAATTGACCCCCGGGGAGCTGTCGCCGGCAAATGCGGAATTCATGCCGTGAATACGATCAGCTTTGTCCTTCACAAAAGGAACAATCAAGACGACATGCAAAAAAGTGACGCTTTTCGATGAAAAGGAATGTCTTTGATTGGGGGGGGAGTGGCATAGTCCTATTTAAGAGTTAGCAACAGCAATTTGATTTCATTGAATTTCTGTACCGTAATCGTTAAATAAATATGGCGATGATGTGTTCACCACTGATCTCTTTCTTCCCGCTGCAGACTCAATTTTTATTAACTCTTATTCCTTAATATCTGTGATAAAATTTCATCTATCGTGCGGATTAGAGCAGCCAAAAACAAAGGCATTAATGGTGGGAGATAATTCATCTGTCGGGGTAAATCATAGGAACCGGTATTGCTGCGAATTTAAAAAATTGACTTTAATTTGGTAATACGCATTAAATTTTATGAAATATGTATTGTTATTATAAATATTTTTTAATGTTGACGGCTCTGAAAAAAATATTCATGGGTAGCTCATTCTCTTTTGAATTGAATTATTTCCCCGCATCCTTTGTTAAATTTTTCTGGCTGATTTGTAGCTGCCGATATGCTTCACTACGTGAGGGGTGCTTTACGACGGTAAGGATTCCGAAAGGCATCAATTCTGAAAAGAATTTTCGTGTTAAGAAAGACTTTAAAGAATAAGGATTTCAAAAATTCGCAGCAATAACTAAAAGAAATTCAAAGATCACCGCTCCGATTCCGTTACGTTCGAAATTTATTCAGAAACAATGCTTGTCGATTAAGAAGAATGTCCAAAAAAATGATTGAAAATTGTCAAAACTTCGCGTTTGAATGAAACCCCTAAAATAATTCGTGCGAGATGCGAAAAATGATTAAGGAAATTGGAAAGTTCAGTCTATTATATATACTACCTTGATCAAAAATTTCCCGGAATTTATTCAGAAAATTAAAAATACAAGTTTATTCATCTAAATCTATATTGTCCCCTTCAAAGTAATCCCCATCGACTGCAACACACTTATGCCAGCGCTTGATCCAATCCTCGAAACATTTTTTATATTCGGTTTTCGGTATGTCCATCAGTGCTTCCTGCGATTTTTCCATTACTTCCTCTCGGCTGCTAAAACGCGTTCCCCGTAATGGTTTTTTAACTCGATTGAACAGAAAGAAGTCACAGGGAGCCAAATCAGGTGAATTCGGTGGCTGTTGGATGGTATTTGTTGCATTTTTCGTCAAAAAATTACGAATAATGATAGCACTGTGCGACGGTGCGTTATCATGGTGCAAAATCCACGAGTTTTCTGCCCACATTTCTGGTCTCTTTCGGCGAATTGCTTCACGCAAACGTCTCATAACGCCCAAATAATACTCTTTGTTTACTGTCTGGCCTTCTGGCAAAAATTCATGCTGCACTACACCGTTGTAATCCATGAAAACCGTCAGCATTGCCTTCTTTTGTGACTGAAAACGACGTGGTTTTTTTGGTCTCGGCTCATTTGGTGAACGCCATTCACTTGCCTAATGTCTGGATTGCGTGTCGTACTCATAAACCCACGTCTCGTCTCCAGTAATGATCCTTTTGATGAATGTGGGATCGGATTCAGCCTCGCAAATCATGTCTTTTGCGACGTCAACACGGTCTCTTTTTTGCATGAAATTGAGGTCTTTTGGCACCAACTTTGCTGCTACACGACGGAAACCCAAATCATTAACCACAATGTCTTGGGCGGATCCATAGGCAATGTTCAAGTCCTCCGCTATTTCTCTGATGGTTAATTTGCGGTTATTGACCAACATTTCTTTTACTTTATCAATTTTTTCACCGACTTTCGATGTCGATGGTCTGCCACTGCGTTCATCATCTTCGATTGACTCACGACCACTTCTGAACCGTTCGTGCCACTGGTAAACGACCGTTTTTTTTAGAGAATCGTTGCCGAAACACTTTTCCAACATTTCCAACGTCCGTCCTCGTCTTCTTTTTTTGCCAAAACGTTCCCTCTTGACGCTTGGCTTGCAGCTGCCCGATGATTTAATCATTCAGCTGCTGTGTTTGCGGCTTCTTAGCCCGTCGATGAAGGAAGGTCCAATCAACTCCTTTTCCTTTTCAATGGTGGTTGGTCGTCGTCCCGTCCCTAAATCCGTTTTTTACGCAAAATTTAATACAAGTTCGTTGTTGCAAATTTAAATCCATTTCTGCAATTGTAAAAAATCGCCAACACACACTGAGATAGATGTACTCTTGGCTACGTAACTTTTGCAAATGTCAAGTTATGACACTAAGATTTAAAGGGAATATCAACAACAGATGTACCAATTTAACAAAAAAAACAGAACTCAAATCGGAACGATGGGAGCGCCACACGGTGGTTATTCCGGGAACTTTTTGATCAAGGTAGTATGCTTGTATGCATGCTTAGTTAAGTTGAAAATAATTCCACACGATAGACTTCCTGTTTTCTCGTTGAATGTTATTGGAAAATGTTTTTGAACTCAAATTGAGGTGAAAAATTGAAATTTTAATGTCATTATGTGTTGACGAGTTTAGCCATCAGTACCTACATCAAATTTAGACACAGTTAATTCTCCAGTCTTAACGTAAGAGTGGATATATTGAGAGATTTTCAGATTTATATCTGGTAAGGAATACTAAAGTTACTTCATTATGTAATGTAGCGCCACTAATTAAAGAAATGACCTCTCTAAGAGACGAATGATTTACAAAGCATGGCCATAATACTGGCGTATTTCAAAATTGACTTACTGAAGACAAGAATGCTAGCCAAATTTTTGGGAAGAGCACAATGATCATAATGGTACAGTAAAGAATATTTGAGATTTTATTAATCCCATACATCGAAGTTAACTCCAAACAATATACCGTTTCTCTTATTAAATAATAAAAAATACGCAACAGCTTTTTGGAAGCTAATTAATGATCAGCTGAACTCTTTAAATGTTAACTAAGGAAGAAATTAGCAATTATGAACTGTAGTTCTTTGAAGAGAGGAGAATTATTTTCCTTTACAGCGAGAAATTCGTAAATACTGGGAGAAATGCCTTAATATTAAATATGATAATCCAGAAAAGCATTTATTATTTTCACGTAACCGAAAATATCATTTGATTAATATTTTAAAAGTGGATATTTCTAGAGTCAAAAGTTATAGATTATGGGGTTCATCATTTCTGAAAAGAAAATAAGTTGTTTTATTTTTCGCACGGGCACATTCCAGAATGATAACTTCACAATGGAAAGCATATTTTTATCCTGCCCTTCACATTCTTAACCAAATTAATTTATGCTTCAGCTTCTTTGCATTCTTATTGAAATGCAGTTAAACCGTTTAAAGCGTGACTGCCAGCATGCATGCATTCTCGAGAAAAAATGACGCATCTTTTATTTTTATTTATATTTCTATTTGTTATGTTGAAATCCTCAAACTTCAGCCAAATTTGACATCCCATGTCTACTGATCCGATTAAGGAAGTTTTAAAAGGTACAAAAAGTTTTTATCGAATTGCCAGTTTTTTTCGGGACGCATGATAAGACATCGTTCATTTAAGGCATAAATTTTGAACTCGTAATTCAAATTTTACTGGATACCTCTATCTAAGTAATGAAAATATTTTATCGGCGAGCGTTTTGAAAATGATAATCAATCCCATAAATACTGGATATTAAAAAAGATTAGGAGGTTTTTCAATTGCAAATCATCTCAGCAGTAAAACTATTGCTCTGGCGCTGTGCGTTCCTTTAGTAATGACACGATTATGAGATAGGAGGGTGGAAGTCATTAGTTTGATGGCGGGATCTACTAAAATATGTTTTACGATAACTGCAGATAGGCTGTTGGAGTAACTACTTTAGCATTTCAGAAGTTTCAAGGAAGATCACCAGTAAAATTGCACCGAATCCCACCCACGATGCCGTATGGTGACCGTAATTAACTTTTGTGGGAATTCCAACTGCCTGAAATTCAGTGATCTTGAGTTGGCCTTGGCACATCTGCCTCTTTTCAATTTTAATGCGCTCTCGATAATGGATGCTGTGAAATTTCCCCGGAGCCTATTATCGCTGGAATCAGGAACTTTTCCCACAGAAAGATAGTCGCTATAGCTCACGCGTAATTTTGTTATCGCATTTTCATCTTTGTCAGTAATAAAAATATAATTTGGAATATTCCTACCCAACGTCATAAATGATCGTTTTCGCTGCTTGATTAAAACTAGCCATGCACAATCTCGCACAATCTCAGGATTGGTTAAATTTTTTCATCCTCGGCTTCACAAATTCTCAAATTACAAACGTGTACAACAGTAGCAATCCCGTCAAAGGTCGATTCTGGTAATGACTTTCAGTTGAATAAAGTCTATAATGAATATGGATTTCAATACCTGGAATAAAATAAAATGTATAGTTGAGTACTACAGGCTCTTAATTCATCCGAAGAGAGAAAAGCAAAGAATATTCACTGAATTTTAACATTTATCTAACTTTAAGAATAGAGAAAAATTAAGAATCTACAGGTATATAGTTCCTAATGACAATAGTTGCTAAATACAAGTATGGTTCTTAGTGTTTCCATTTTTGGTAAATAGTCTATTGTATGTCATCTCTCGTGTTCAAAATTTTGATGGAAAATTTAAAATTCACATTTCTTGAATTAAATATTCGTACGTGCCACGAGTGCTGAGATGAGAGAGCCACCTTATGCAGAAACGTCTTGTGCATCCAAAAAAAGAGTAGTTACGTAAACCAGAAGACCTATTCAAATTCAGGCCGAAGCAGTCTCAACAGAGGGGTCGAAGCTTGAATCAGGAAGAACTGAATAACATGCCTATTTTTTTCTGGGAAACCTTCTTTGCAAGATCGGAGGGGAGGAATTGTAATTATACGGGATTTACGGTGGCGCAATGCATATCCAATTGGGGATCGAGTACGCTGCCTCCGTGGACTTCAACGGGCAAGGGTGTGTTATGAAGGATGGGGAAAGGCGAAGGGGAGCGAGACCACGGAGGGGTGCGGGGTTAGATGCCCCGTTATAAAGGGTCGGAGGGAACAAATGAAGCATAATGAAGTCGTGGAGGGGTTGAGATTCAACGTTCCGAGGACTAGGGCGGAGTTGGGGAAGGAGAGGTGCGATGCGACGGCGGATATGGCTCTTGGGGGTGTGGCCTAAGGGTGCGGGCACATTTTTATGAAACCGCTTCACTTGAAAAGTTTTTAAGGCAAAGTTCGGGGGTAAGAGTCTGTTGAGTAGCGTGAACATGAACCTTAGAAATTTTCCGCTAATAAAAAGCGGGAAATATGGTGAACGAAGTACTAAACCTATTGAATATTTCTTCCTCAGACGGCGATAATGGTTTCTTTCCGGTTAAAAAGATATGTTTCGGTTTTCTGCTGAAATATATTACACATCGCCACCAACTCTCAAACCATTTATTTACAATTTTTTTATAAGATATTCGTTTACTCCGTTATAAATTGCAACAATTTCAGAATGTAAACATCATTCGCCTTGGCCGGGATTGCGGTTCAGGATGAATGATTTTTACACTCTGAAATTGTTGCATTGAAATGCACATTAGCGGATGACTCCGTTAAAAGTTACTGTTGCGGCATCTTCCGCAGTTTCTTTGGAATCAGTTATACGTATTTTGTGCATCTTCATACCACCCAGAGTACTACTTCTTTTTTCCCTTAATCCCTCTTTATCTTAACACCTCGACTCCATCAAAACCTTCAAAATAACCCTATATCTCAATTTGTTTTCCATTCCATTTTCTCATTTAAAAAATTTAAATATCACACCCCAATCTAGCATGGTGTCGAATATCACCCAGCTTAGTTTAGATTACAAACTGCCCTCCTAACTTGTTAACATTCCCTTCAATAACATGACCAACAATATCTCAAACGTTTTCCTTTTTTAAATTCCTTCTTCCTTTGTTTCTCATTTTATTACCCTTTGAGCACACTATATCCTCAATAATATTCAATCTAACCTCATTTACACTACCCAAATTCTATGTTTTGGAAAATAAATCTTGAACGAAAATTTTCACGTGAGGTCTTTATTAATATTTGCCTTCAATCCTGCACCCAGCCTTTCTAATCTCCCTCTTGCCTTTTCTGTGTCGTTGATGAAAAAATGGCCGGTGGTGGCCCTAATTTTCTTCCCTGATTATCAATGTTATCGCAATTTTGCATTCACCATCCCTGCTCCTCTCTCTGATTATAGAGGTTTTGAATTTGTTTTCCAGTATCCTAAAAAACTAATGAATTATTTTTATCCACTCTGCACCGTAAAACATTTTCCCGGGCTAGGCACTCTGGGCACTTGCAGCTCCATCCAAGCTATGTGATTTTTCGGGTACCAGGTCTTCATAACCGTAACCGGCACAGTGAAAGGAACTGACCCCCCTACCCTAATGTGTGAATATCACACGCCGTCAACCTTAGTACTGGGTATATATATATATATATATATATATATATATATATATATATACCATAAACACATTATTAATCAACGCGAAGGTCGTTTGATAGGTGATGGTAGAGTTCACCCAGTACTAAGCCTGACGGCGTGTGATATATATATATAGGGATTTCGTGTTTGAATGTGTGTATATATATATATATATATATATATATATATATATATATATATATATACACACATATATATATAGGGATTTCGTGTTTGAATGTGTATATATATATATATATATATATATATACATATATATAATTATATATATAATTATATATATTATAAAGTCATACATGAATACATTTCTGTGATATTGCTCAATTACCTGCCTCAGGTGATTTGGTGTCAGCCAATTCTTGTAATTGCACTGGCAAAAATCACTCAAAGTGATTTTATTTAATTTTTTCATGACACGTATTCTGAATTTTTTCTTGTGCTCTTTGAACCAAATTCTTTGTGAGAGTAAAATGTTCGAATCTTTACATGCCATAATTATAGCAGTAGTTATATTTATTAATTTGAGTTAAGAATCGCAAATTTCTCTTAATCGTGTGACTTTTCCGTTACTATGTCTTGGGGAACCGCATGGGGAAAGATACTGCTCCCACTTCCATGCTGTGCTAATTTCACACGCCGTAGTTCTCAGTACGTAGTGAGCTCTGCTATTAAAATAACCTTCGTGTTGATTACTGAGGTTTAATGGTAAAGTTGCGTTTTCTTCCCCTTTAGGTTGGGTCACTCGGGAATACCTGTGAATTGTTGATGACGTCTCTAAAACTGGTTCAGTACATTTCGAGGAGCCGTCGACTCTCGCAGTCTCTTAGACCGCGTCAACGTTCAAGCATGTCGTAGATGAGGAGGTTGATGTGAGAAGGTCTAATGCATGCAGGTGAAACTGTTACAAAGCAGGAGAAGACTTAACGCGTATAGCGTTGTGTCTCCATTGCATTCCTTTGATAGACTTCTTTAGCATTCATAACATAAGCACATAGACACCACAAAACTTATTTTCTAGACATCGCAAGGAAATAATGAAGTATATCGTCAAGAAATGAATAATTATAAAAGCGAATCTTTACAAAATTTATTTTATATTTTGAAATGGTACTAAGGTAGTTATGAAGGTTGTTATAGCAAATAAAATTAACCTGAGATTGATTCACATACATAAAAAAATTATTAATCGATGAATAATAGACAAGTGGCGGAAACTATTCCTTTTATGATTTTTATGAATTAAAATGTATGAACTATGGGCATTCAATATCATTTTCCCGTATGTGGACGATTCTAAACGGCATAAAAGTCTTTTAATTGTATTATGATACATCATTTCGGAAAATTTGGTCGACCACTTCTTTTCTCTACATCTTTATAGGTAAACTACATCTACACACTTGGTATCCTGTAAGTCACCGATTTGTTGCGTAGCAGGGGATGAATCTACACCAGATATGCGACTTCAAAAGTAAGTTTTTTTAAATTTTCTTACAATAAATGTGTAAAATAATTAAATTATATCGATAATCGCGCGTAAACATGCATTCACTACTGTATCTAGGTCAGATATACCTTTATACGCATAAGAGACGAGCTGTTAGTAACAAAAGGACAATGGACAATGGTTAAATGAAATAATGACAATATTCTAGACTACTTAAATGAAAATGAAAAATTAAGAAAAAGGAAAGTAACGTTTCTGCTTACGCTAAGGCCCGCGTTCAGCAACGACAGTACATAAGTTAGGCGAAGCGCTCCTACGAGAATACTAGTGTTACTTCTACCAATTCGTGAATAGAGACTACCCTTGTCTTCTCGTGGCTTGATGATAATGGTGGCGTCGTTGGCATATCTTTTTTCATTTCTCGTTTCAAAAACAGCGACAATATCCTAAATTTGTGACGCATAAGGGACCAAATTGTTCGGTACAAATAAAATACCTCGCTATAAGCAAAAATTGGGGTTTTTTGTGCGAACTTCAATTCGCAGATACTTGAAATTTAAATTACATGTAAGGTTATTGGACATTAAAGAAGATCAATGCTGTGAGTTCAACGGTTAAGAAAGAGCAAGGAAGAAATTGGAATCGGAATTATTTGTCCGTTGATTCAACTATTTCAGGTTACACCAGAAAGGAAACGGTTGGAATTGTTTGTCGTATTCTTTGAACACCTTTGAAAACTACATTGAATTGAAAGATATATAAACTCTGTTGTATCAAAAATATGTAATTAATATTACACAATTACATGAAAAATAACTACTAGGCATTGAAAATAGCCTTTTTCAATAAAAATATTTCCTAGCCGGGACTGATTTAGGACATTCTTATCATGTTTTTGCTAATGAAAATATGCTATAGAATAGCTTGATTAGTATGAAACATTAAAACTTGCCAAGATGGGAAGCACATGAACTTAGGTCACCACTATTATCTAGGGTGTAGTTCTCGTCGGATTGCACGTCGTGTGTATGGTCCAAAAATAACAAACACTGCCACTACAACGCGACAGAGTATTTAGAGTCAGATGCACTAAATTGGGAATTATATGGCGTATGCAGTGTTAGTGGCATTATTGACTACGGGCCCAAGAGTTCAGATGACTACGGGACAATTCCAGTGTTGCTCTCAAAGCATTCAAAAGGGTTATTTCATTATATTCTATTGATATATACCCTGGAAGCCACTGCCAGGGTGTGTGTCAGGGGATTAATACACACCAGAATAATTATACCGAACATGACCCTACCGCGTTCGAAAAATGTTATAATGATCCCCTATCGTTCGTGAAAAAAATGACGTCTTATATCTATTCTACACTTCATCTCTTTAATTTTGTTAGCATGATCTGTCCTGCCGTAGTACGATGGGGGTAATAATACATTTTCAACGGGTTGGGCCATTCATTGAAGTTGACTAACGAAAGTTAAAATTTCCGCACATCAGGATAGTATTACCCATATCCTCGGGACAAATCGACTTTTTGGTCATTGGTTCATCAGCCCAGTACAAACCGTCAGGCATTCGGGCTGGTGGAAAGTTTTTCCGGTTATCCACATCTTCAGTCACAACTGAAATGATCTCTGGCACTTCAGCAAACAAGGAAAGGGTGCCTCTCGTTCGCTATCGCATTCGACGGATGTGGGATAGTGGTTTTGGGGCGTGCCGTGCGCTGGCGTAGAATCACACGGAGGGAAACAAAACCTCTTCTTCCCTCTGACCCCACGCTCGCGAGACAAGTTGAATGGTTTGTTTAGCACGGCATAGGTGTCTTCTCGTAGTTTGCTGGGCCCTTGGCTGCATTGCGGGGATCCGCCACCCCTGGCTCCTTGACTCCTTCCCCTTTTGTCCGACGTCGCCTCTCGTTTCGGCCGCACTTGAGTTTCATTAACGATCCCTTCGGAGGTTGAAGACGGGGGTGGGAGAATTTCCGCGCGCAGGCCGGGTTTCCTCTCAACCAGACATATTTTTCTTTTTCCGGCGCTTTTCTTCCTCGACGCCTCCCGCACCAGGGTTTTTGACACCTCAATTTAACCGTAGCGGGGGTCCACGGCCCCATCGCCAAAAGAGAGGCGAGAGGAATCTTTTCTCGAACACTTCATTAATGTCGGTTGGTGCTCTGAATATGTTATGGTTCGCAATGGGGTATTTTTTGTAAGAAAGGTATAATCTGCTTTGACGCCGAAAGTAAAGCTAATCCAAATAATTTTCCTAAGAACTTATTTTGATTAAGAATTTTAGTGTTACAACTAATACGAGAGGTGTCCAGAAAGTAAGTTACGTTTTGAAATAAAATATGAATATAACGATAAGACGTTTTATTTCACACATTTTAAATGCACCTTGAAGAACTATTTTCCTTCATATTCGCCAATCAAATGGAGGTATTTACTATTTCGATACTCAAGCTTTTCAATTCCATCTCTTAAAAAACCTGCCGCATTACATTTTAACCACTTGTTTACGCCAGCATGCAATTCTGCGTCACTGTCAAAGCGCTGTATTCAAAGCCACGTTTTCATGGCTGGAAAGAGGTAAATCGGCAATTTTCACTATTTTTTCTCGTTGATAGTCACCGTGAGGTCATATGCCTAGGTCGACCTCTCTGGTCCTCGTCGTGAACATTAGTGTGGCCATTTGTAAACTGAATACACCACTGACTCACTCCGCCTTCACTAATTATTCCATCTCCACGCGCTTCACAAAATTGCCTGTGAATTTCAATTGGCTTGTGTTTTTTTGTCAGTAAAAACCTAATCACAGATCGCACTTCACAACTCGCGAGATTTTCTATCGCAGCGCATATTTTAATAGTTTGGAGTGAGCAAAGTAGGAAAACCACGTTCTGCACCATACCACAGCAGGATGCGTACTGAGGGTAGAAACGTTTAATCACCAATATGGTGGCTTTAGCTCTACCCACCACCAAGCTAGGTCAAAACGTAAGTTACATCCTGTACAGTCCTCGTATATTCGTATCTAGCAGTTGAAAGTTTTGGTTTTGCTAATAATTGGGCAGCCAAAGCCCTATTACTGAAATTTCATAGGGCAGTCACGTCACACAGCAATTACACTCCGAGGGGAGATACAATCCCTATGCGTCATATACTGGTCACCCAGGAAATACAATATCTATCAGAAAAATTCATTAATGACGTCAAATTATACTAATATACAATTATTTTGTTTACTTTTAGGTATTTAATTTTGTAGCATTGTGGCTTTTTTCATTGAATGCAACTTTGCATGAACTACTGGACCTATAAAAATCATATTTAAGCTTTCTGTATTCAATCACTACAGTGACATTGTGGACAAGCAAATTCCATTTCTCCTTGATTCTTTTCTACGACACTAACACAATTTAAATCCTATTTTATTTTTTTTAAAGTGTTAATTGCAATAAATTGAGCCTCAGCTATTCTGTGAAAAAATAATGTCAATTATTTAGAACAACATGTAATTGGTCTTTTAAATTTTTACTCTCCGGAAAGAGTAATATTTAGGTATTTATGTCACGCATTGTGCAATTCCTCTCGTGTCTGTAGGGGGAAACATGAAAAGTAAATCTTGTAGGATGCTTACGAGTAGCGATTTTTAAAAATGATTATCATTTAATTAATATTAAATATTATAATTTATAAGTTATAGACGAACTAAATAAATTATGATGCCAGGTAAACTATAATTGTGTCCATATAATTAGTGCATTACCAAAAATGATAACGCGCTCAATGCATTTGTTTGAACTCTCTAAATTAGAATTTATGTAGAAAATAGTCAAACATAAGTATTCCCTAGGAATATCGCATGCACCTGTAAAGTTCTTTATTCAAGAAAGATCTTTGTCTGATTAATTTACATTTTTTCCATAACTCAACAAATAGGCTGTTATCGTGCTCTAAGGGTCACAGCATGCCTTGTTTTCCCAGATAAAGCTTTGCTTTGAGATTGGTGCCGCACTGCCCAGTCCTTTTAAGTTGGTAGATGGCGTAATTTGGTCCATTTTTTTGGAAATCCCCAAAAAAACTTTCGTGGAGGCAAAGTACAAAGCTTGTTAAAATGAAAACTAGTGCGTTCTTCATTCTTGGAAATATAAGAACACCATTTGATATGCAAATGAAAAGAGTAAAACTGGTTATTTGGTTTTTAATCATATGTATTCCTGCTTTCATATTTTAGAAGATGTGCCAAAGTGGTTGTAATTAGTCAGGCAGGCTCTTTGGAAAATTACTGAGCTCTTTTCCGTTTTGGGACGATTTTAAGGGATGAGTTAAAAAGGGATATACGTTACTATTCGGAAAAAAATAAAATTAGAAATGTGCGCGTTGGACGTCATTCAAAATCATCTTACATTTTAGATTGAAATTCAGAGTGGATAAATTATTTGGGTCCAACGGTAGCAAATTTTGGATAAGGACAAGTTTATGTTTCTTTTCCGACAAACTTTTCTGATGAAAAATAACCATATTTTTACCATTCTTATTTTAAATATCGGCATATCCAACAGAAATTTATGAACTTTAGAATAAAATATTACCTGACAAGAGTAAGTATGATTCCTATATTTGATAATAAGGCTGCAGTATTTGGATCACATAACAGCTGCATCTTTACTTAGTAATAACTTAAAATCTCGCCTCACGTTCTTTACACAGTGAACAATTTAAGAAGTGATAATGTAAAAAGAAAAAAACTACTTACCTCTAACAATCCTTCTGTTGTTTAAATTAACTCGATCAATATAAAAGACTACGTAATACAATGAGAGTGACTTAATTTAATTCGCGGCATTTGAGTTTTTGGATTCGACTTATATTCACATTTTAATTAATCGACGAATAAGATTTTTATTAATAAACTGATAAAATCAGATCTCCATTTGAAATTCGGTAATTTCTTTTGCATCGATGATCTCTAGTAATTACTAATGCCAAGTTGAATATATTTTAACCATTAAACGACAAAAGCTTAAGTATGCTCGAGTGAACTGGTCGCATTGCGTCAACTTATTCAAATTGAAGACGTCAGACAAAGGATATCGTAACTCGGCTTGGAGCTTTGATATGTCTTTGTGTAACCTAGTATTTTAGAATGAGAAAAAATTCCACATAAATACTTGTAAAACATATTCCATCTAATGTTCGTTCGAAGGTTTCCGCGGCGATGAGTAGGTGATTTCCACATTTTTTCGGGCTGCGTCCGCGTATGTCGTTTAATTTCCCGGTATTGGCGCCGGATTTTTCCTATATAAGACGGGACAACAAGCTTCTTTTCATCCTTGACCTGAGGACGCCAGCAGGATAGCTGGCGAAACTGTTGTACTTTTAAACGACATACGCGGACGCAGCCCGAAAAAATGTGGAAATCACATATTCCATCTAAATTGATAAATCACAGATAGCTATAGGATTTTGGCCAAAGTTGGGTGACAATGTTAATTGAAAAAACAAGTATGTAAATAATGAGCTTAGCATCATTCCGGGAGCCACCTTCCAGAAGGTGTACAAGGGGTGGAAAACCTGGGGGCAGCGGTGTGTGGACGCACAAGAGTGCTCCTTTAGACTTTAGAAGGGTGAATGTATTAATTCCGGCAATACGTTTTTGTTAACTGACTCAGACCCACTGCTTTTAGGAAAGTCCTTGTACGGCACCACGAAAATGCTTTCATCTTATGCTGTTTCCTTTTCAGATATCATTTTTTTCTGCACATTTACATGCTGGTTCCAATGGATACTTTAACTTCCACATTTCACAAATATTCTCTCTAATGTAGAGCCCTATAGATAGCGTGTTTCTATTATTGTTTTATCATTTAAAAATAAATGTTCTTGCTGAGGTAAATACGTCGCAGTAATTATCCTTCCTTTACCTCTGATTTTAGCCTTTCAATTAAGTTGGACTGCTGCTTTTCCAAAGAAATCCTGCGCGAGTGTCTGTCTCCAAGTTCCCGTCGCTGTGCATGTGTGCCTCGAGTTTGTAGCGGCCTCGTCCCAATATGCACCGCGGTGCAGTATTCTGCACCACCTGAATTCGAGTGAGACTCGTCTTCAGCAATCAAGATTAAACCGGCGATGCGTATGTCATTACTGGCAGCACGCACGTCCGGTATAGTCTTTTCTTTGTGTTAATGGTAAGGAACGGCGGACAAAGAATTGGCTAAATACGTTTCAACGCCGCGAATCTTTTCGCGCGGGCACGCTTGGACTGAGATTTCCAGCAGAGCTTGCTGTCCATCAGCACACCAAGGTAGAGGACTTCAGACTCCCACGGAAGGACGACTCCATTCTCCGACAGATTGTGAACAGGCGGCGCTCCTCTGCCGGGCTGTAAGACAATTGCTTTTGTCTTCCCGGCGTTGATTGCAATTCACCATCGACGCCACCATATGAGGAGGTCGTCGACGACGGCCTGCAGTCAGTCGCTTGGCGGCAAGGTTCTTATTCCTTGAGCTGAAGAAAAGCGCCGCATCGTCTGCATAGAGGGGCATGATTCCATGCCTGTCATGATTTGTAGGAATTTCATGGGCGAAGATGTTAAAGAGAACTGGCCCGCGCACTGATCCCTGAGGAACGCCGGTTTGGATCCGACGAAACACAGAGTCTGTGCCGTGCCAACTCACAGTGAATATCCTGTCCTCCAGATTGGATCTGATCAATGATTCATCCCGAGAAGTGGAGTTGCTGCATCTTCAGCAAGAGGGCAGAGTGCCAAATGTGTTCGAATGCCTTCCTTATATCAAAGAAGGCACCGACCATGGCGATCCTCCTGTTGAAGGCTTCCGCGATGAAGTCCGCTCTCCTCGCTAGCTGATGAACATTAGAGTGTCGTTCGCGGAAGCCGAACTGCTCTCCGGTAGGAATTTTCCCTGCCGGATGAAGAAACACATTGGCTCCAGTAATATTCTCTCGGATATCTTTCCGAAGACGCAATGAGAGAGAAGGGTCGGAAATCTCCAGGACCCACCTCCCTTCTTTGCGTATTCGGAAGACAGACTTACTCTCTTCCATGTGGACGGGGAAAAGGATATCATGACGTAGCCGTTGTAGATTCTGGTCAGACACTCATAATTACTACCATTTAGGCAAGTCAACTCTGAGACTTTTGGGAGCCTTTGGATTTTACGAACATGACATTCACCCCATCTCTCATGTCGTCTATCATAAACACCCAAAAATGAAAACCTTCAATCGAATCATTTTCTTTCAATAAGTCTCTACTAGGAAAAGGAATAGAGGGATTACATTTTTGAAAGTGAGAATGACGAGAGTACGATGTCACGTTGATGGAAACGTCGTTATTTGAGCTTTCAACTTCACTTTCATTCTGAATCTATGTCTTTTAACGGATAAAAGTCTTATGAACGAAAGCGTTAACTGTATCCCCTTTTCTGCTCATGGCTTTGGCATCTAAATGCAGATTGGGTCAATAAAATCGATTTTTGATATATGCTGTGTTATTTATTGCTTGATATGAAGTTATTCTACTATATTAATGCAATTAGTAGGTAAATTCTGATTTATATTGATCATTATGCAAGGCGCATTAATATTTAAGAGAACTAATAATGGCGGCTGTCCCGTCACATAAAGAATAACGAGCTAATTTAGTGTTTGAGGCAATGGATGGAGGGCGGAGACGCGCCTGTGTAGTCGCTAAATTTGTACCTAATTGCAAGCTTTCTCGGAGTTATAAGTGCAGGCGAAGAATATTGGAAATATTTATCATGATCCACAGATTTCATCTCTTTTTGCAAAATAAACTTATTTAATCTAATGACTAACTTATTAGCTCTTCTGATTTTAAGCCATTTTCCATTGTTTTCTCAACAGCAGCTTTTCCATCAAGCTGTCCTAATTCTGGTGGACTACATGTGAGAGGTGGGGATTTGTGATATTCGCGCGTGTGAGTGTGGGTGAGGGAGAAAGGCCGGGGGGGGGGTCAGAAATTGCAAAGAGACGTGACGTAAGATATAGTCTCTCGAAGAATCGGTAGTCGGGTTCATAAATTGTGAATCGCTACGGTCCTGAAGAAACAGATGTCGGAAGGAGGGAATAGTCGGGAGTGCCCGGTACGGCAGTTTCGAGCGGCGTCTCCTGCTATCCCTCCCCTTAACCCCCCAACCCCCTCCCACTGCCCTCCTCAACAGACTCCATCAACTCCCCCTTCTTAACTCCCCTCCTCCTCCGACAGCGAGGAGGTGGTCTGGAGGAGGAATGCGGTGAACGCCGCAAGGAAATTCAGTCGTCGTCCGACGACGACACCGACGGGCGGCTTCGTTTCCCCCCGGCAATGAGCGGGGCGATCCCCGCCTGCCTCTCCCCACCCCCGCCCCTGAATCCCCCGGGTGGTGATGATACCCGAATATAAATGTCCTCTTGAACGAGAAGGAGGGCCGTGGGCTTTTCCGGATCGCACTCCACTACGCCTCCTCTTCCTCCCCCCATGTCCCTCCCTCAATTCTTCCTTCCTTTCCTTGTTCCCCCTTCCCTTTCCCTCTCCAATTCCTCTCTCCTTCCTCTACGTCGTCATTTGTCAAACAAAGAGGGTGGCCTCCTTCATGGAAGGAGGTCGTCCCCCCTCCCCACTCTCCTTCTTCCCTCTCCCCTCATTATCATCACCCCCTATTTCCTCCCATCTTCTTCACAATCATCCCCCACTGTTACTCTTGTCCTATCGACCACCCAATTTCTTTCCCAAGGTTGGTACAACCCAGGAAAAGGTGAAAATCCTGGAAAAGCCATGAATATTAATTTCATTAAATTAATACAAACCAGGGATATCGTTGGGATGTCCCTGAAACTCGGAGCACTTAGGTCGATAAAATACCCTCCTAGATAGAATGCAGTCAGAATATTACTCTGCCAAAAATATACAGAGCCCAAACTGGGATATATAATTAGATGAAACAGTATTTGTATTCAACGATCGATTGCTACCACCTTCAGGAGGCTTTAAATAAAATTTCAGATTGGTGCAGCACATGGATGCTAAATTTAAACTCAAATAAATGCAATACTCTAGTTCTCTCCCTAAAAAAATCTCCTCTTACCTTTAACTATACAATTAATTCAGTTCCTCTGAAACGTGTTGCTTCTGTCAAGGATCTTGGTGTATTAACTGATCGCAAACTAAATTTCTCAGGTCATATCAAAGCAGTTAAATGCAAAGCCATGTCTCTTCTAGGTCTACTTTACCGCTACACAGAAATAAAAGATGTACAATCTCTAACCGCATATTTCTCAACCATTATCTTACCATTAATTACATACAGCTCCCCTATATGGTCAATGTCTGCCCTATCTAACCTTAATACCCTTAACACGATAACTAATTTTTTCAGTAAAATTGTCAAGTACAGAGTCCCCCATCTTCGGGACTCGCCCACTGAATCACTTCTTTCCTCGCTCTCGATTTGTAATCTCTCCTCTCTACGTCTAAAATCCGATTTAAAACTCATGCATAACACCCTTAACTCCATTAACGACTGTCCTGAACTAATTTCCCTTATCAATTTCAGAGTTCCCCCCCGAGTTACCCGCGATCACTCTTTATTCCACCAACCCGTTCCCAGATTGTCCCTCACCAAACGGTCGCTTTTCTTCCGTCTCCCTGCTTTACTGAATTCCCTTCCCGAAAGTATTGACCCCCTCTCACTCCCAGCCAACACATTTATAAACCTTTCTCTGACACATCTCTCACACCTCCCTCAATAGTATAGTCTTGTTGATGTTTGTATGTCTGTGTCCTTATATGTTCCTGTTATATGTGTCACTGTAAATTGGCAATCCTGCTGTATGTGCACAATTTTTACTAAATAAATAAATAAATAAATAAATAAAACCTTCAAATATCGCTAAGGCTAAGATTTAGGGATGGAAGAATTGGTCCTAAGTTTACAAGTACTCGGTGAGTTTTTCCACTACAATAAGGTTATTTCATGGAAATTTGAATGGTTTAAAAGCAAATTTAGATCCGGAAAAATTATAAGATTGAGGACACATCATTATTTTTTCCTAAAGCTTGCATTTTATATCCCAGTTCCAGAATTTTATTCCCACTGAAAGTTTTTTTGAAACATTTGAAAAGTAAAGTATAAGGAATCATTTAACATTGGTCGTAATTTTAATTGGTTATTTAAGATACAAATTTAGGAATGAGTTTTGATTTTTTTCCGGCAATAAAATTCATATTACTAATGTATTTCAGTAGCCAGTAATTTAATGAAAATTTTTTTAATCACTTTTAAAAATAACACAAAAACAACTGTCATTTTGACATTTTTTGGACTCAGATATTAATGTGCTCATTAACTGTTTTGCGTAGGGTAAATTAAGCATTGAAAACTCTCTTTATCATCTGCAATTTAAATTAGGTGACGAGTTCACTCAATCTTTGTAAATGACATTTTAATATATTGAATGTCATACATTGGGTAATCAGGAATATGGTTTAATAATTACCTCCACTGGTTGTATGTGATGAAAAAATATTGTCCGCAGCCAATGATTGCAAGGCTTGGAAGGGAAAATATTATAACAAAAACTACTGCAGGAAAGATACACATTGTATTATATTGCCAATCGTAGAGATGATTATATACAATTTTACTGCTATTTGCAGTGAAATGGAACCTGTCCTAGTCGTAATTACCTAGTCCTAAATGCTGACCTATTAAAACTTAGCAACATTTGTGAATACCTCTGCTGTATTTAACCTCTTGACACCTCTACAATAACATTGCGTCCACAGTTTCAGCTTCCCCGTGGATAATATTTTGAATATTCCAGTTATACAGAATTCAGTTTACTCATAGAACATTTATAGATGAATTAAATATCCGCTGTTAAGTTTTGCAAATTAGATTCGATGGCCAATGCGGTGCTCCTCATCGCATCAATGTCGTATATCGATATTGCACCTCGCAAGGCTTGATATAGGAGTTCCGGAAAAGATAAATTTGTACGTGACCCCAAATCGATTATTAGGTTTGAGGTTACCAATCAATATCTTCTCCGTCCGATCGCTAATGGATCAGGTCACAGTAATTTATCATTTTTAATCGCTCGTTTTCCAAGATATCACACTCTGAAATCGTACTTTATTACTTTGCAAGAGGTTTACGATTTATCTAGAAAAATGTGTATACCTAATGGAAATTTAGTAGCCATTATTCGAGAGATCCATGGTAGAGGGAGTAAGTTTGTGTCCCAAGGGGAGACTGATACGTGGATATGAATGACTGTTAATGTTCGACATGCTCCTCACTGATCGTGAAGATGTACTTTACAAAGATAACGAGTTTAGGATGGTGACTAGCTGAGGAAGTCGGTACGTGAACCATGCGGAAATTCTCTATCGTGTGCCCTGAATTACTCCCCGGTATCCCCATTGGAGAAGTAGCTTCCACCCCCTCATCTCCTCCCAACCCCCTCTAACTCCTTTTCCACTGCTGTGGCGTGAAGAATCGCCAAGTGTTTGCGGGGCTGAGACATAGGAATGAATTGGAAGGGGAAGTATGTACGTATGGTCCCAATTTTGCCTCAATAATGTCCTTTCCTGGGCTCCATTCCTTACTCCCGACGTACTCCCACTCCTTGACCTCCTCCTCTCGCTTCATTTCCTCCCATCCCTTCGAGAACCCTCGGTTCCTACTCTCCCTCATTTTTCCCCCTAGGTCCACCCCTCACCAACCCCTCCAAAACTCGTAATGCAAGGGGTTCTTAAGGGCGCTCCGCGGCTATTTTCTGATGCCGGAAATTCCGGGTAGGGACTCGTTCTTCCTGCTCCGACCCACTTAGTGGAGGCCGCCTTTAGCAGCGGGTGGGCGCTCCTGCGAATTCGCTCGGCCACCCTCTCCCTCAAGGTTCACCCCCTCTCCCCTCACTCGCCCGCTGCCAACCTGAATACCAAAACGCCGAGGAAACCCTATGGAGACCAACAACGTCTTTTTCTTCTGCTCCAACCCTCCTAACACTCTAAGCCCTCCCATTATATTCCAAACCTCTCCTCCGTTTTGTAATCTATTTACTCCCCCGCTCAGCACCACCAACCTATATGCATTTATTGATTGATGAAAGATTTGGGGACATATGTTCGACGGTTGCAGGAGTCGGTTTAATTTTCAAATACTCCCGAAGGAATCAATCAGGCGAAAAATGATATTCCTCTGAGAAGACTACCATTTTTAGCTCCTGAAATGTGATGCAACGTGTCTTAATTTAGTATAACGTTAATGTTGTCGAAGAATCTTGCGTTGATGTTCACTCTATTTGTTGTAACGCAAAATAATGCATTCTGGCCGAATTTTAAATGGAACACCCAACTGTCACGATCAAAAACCGCAAATATCATTGTACGCGATATTAGCTTTAATGGTTGTTGGAGATTTAGAATATTCAGTACTCTTGCCTCTTTTGGCCTTGAACAACGGTCATCTCTCTTGCCCCACCCAACCCAGCACTTCCTCGATTATTTTCCTATCTATGCACTTCACCTTTTCCATCCCTCTTCAAACTCACATTTCAAAAGCCTCAAATCTATGCTTGTCGCATTGCTTCAATGACCATGTTTCCGAGTTGTACAAAACCGCCCTTCACATCAAAGTTTTGATGAACCGTTTCTTAACCTTCTTACTACTTACCGTCTCTGCCATGAATTTCCTCCGCCTTGGGGAAGCTTCTATGCTTAACGCAATTCTCCTCCTCCTTATGTCGCGACTACTTTGGTCGTTTTGGTCCAGATCACTTCCACTATAAGTAAACTGTTCTACCTACTCTAGATTATTAACTTTTATTGTAATATTTAAATTAGTCTTTCTAGAATAAAAGTAGGAAAAGTTTCATTCTGCAGAGCCCTGCCGATGAAAATTATCGATCTGTTAACGACATTTAGGTAATTAGAAATTCGGTCGCAAATATAGCGATGACCTTGATGAAAACAATTTTGCTTCTGCGCTTGATCAGGTTATCCTTATTACAGCCCAGGAGAATTACATTTAATTGGCCAATTACCGTGTTGCTTCTCGAGTCCCCTTAAAAGTTTTGACAAATATGAAATATGTCCTTTTCAAATGTTTTTACTAATGACTATAAATACTGTATTATTATTTCTAAGGTTAAGACAATGTGATGTGTATATTACTCGTATAAATGTCTTCTAAGCCTCGAGTTTTAAGTAAACCATTATTCTAGTGTATTCGCCAATGGCAGCAAAATAATTCTACTCAGCCTAACAACTTTCGTGCCAGTTATATCAGTTATGTCATTTATTTGGAAGGAATTAGTTGACGAAAGGGTAGCGAAGCGAATAGGCGAAGCGGGAATTTGAAATGGCTTGCTCAGGAAAAGTTATGAGGGAATTGTATGACAAACATGCAATTATATTCATTGATGAATCTTTTTACGTGTATGAAGAATGACTCGTTCAATTGTGAACCGTAAGAAAATGTATTCATTTTGGATTATAATGTTATCCAAGGTAATATTTAATTCATATAAAGTTAACATGGTACAAATATACTTCATTCAGTACCAAGGTACTTTTAATGACAAGAGCAGAATGCAATGCCAGGAAGAGAGTTTCGTAAAATTGTACTTTCACTCGCAATTCTCGAAGGAAGATGCCCATATTGAAATGAAATAATTGACTTTGTAATTCCACACACTTTGTGGAAAGTGTGTGGAATTACAAAGTCAATTATTTCATTTCATTTCAATATGTTATGCAAATTCCATAAAGTTACGCCTGAGACAACAAATTTTATGAAGATGCCCATACTTGAAATATGGTTTTAACTACAAAAGTATCTTGCAAATTTAAGATTTCTGGTTTATGTGAAATAAATATTAATTAAATGGAAACATGCATGTCACTGCGAATGTTAACCATTCATATCGCATATCAATGTAGTAATTGTAATTTAAAATTATTTATAGCATAACCTCTTGTCGTTTCCCCTTTGGTCCATCATGTTCATTTCCCTTTCAATAAGTTTATTTATTCTAACTTTCCTTGTTCTAATCCTTCGGTTATGCTATTATGGTGTCATCAATTAAACTTTATTATGCATATAATTAATAATTTGATGCAGCAGTACATTTTTCTGAGATGAAATCACATTCAGTTAATCGTACAGATAATGAGTTACAAGTGTTATTTTGTGTAGTCGCTTTTTCCGTTTCCCCTACCTCGTGTCTCAACCTGACTTTTGCCAATGATTGGAAACATTTCAGATTATTGGAGGGAAACGACAAGTGGAATGATATTTTTCACACAGGAAATGGTCGGCATCGATCCCGAAACAACACTTGCATCGAAAAACGCTCGTCGAGTTTTTATAATCGGTCCAGCCATCGCGGGACGAGCGGACCGTGGATTCTGTTGGAATGATAGACAAGGGGAAGGGAATGGAGTGGTTTAGAGTACGCTGTAACGGAAAAGAGGAGGGAAGACACGTGGGGGGGTGGTGGTGGAGGTGTTTTGGTCGGAGTCGCTAGAAAAGAGGGAGCGACTTACTTTTTTTTGCGGGTTTGATGACTGTTGGAGAGGTTAAAATTAAAATACATTCTGTCGCGCTCTGCAGGGGTATGGCTGGCGGATGGGGTGAAGGACCATGGTGGCGTCGGGTAGGCGAGGGAAATTTTACTTAATTGAGACGGGTTTCACAGGGGGAAAGGGTGTGGAGCCGGGAGAGGGAGAAGATGGAAAGATATTTGGTTTGAGAGGGCTGGAAGGCAATGGGAGCGGACGAATATGTGTGTGCGACTGTCGGCAGTTGAACTAAAATACTCTCTCTGTCTCCCTCTCCTCTCTTTACAGTCTGTTCTCCTCCCACCCTCCTCCCCCAACGGCATCCATCTGCTCGTCTTTGGGGATGCGGGAAATGTAGATGAGCAAATGGGGGGAGACGAGGTTTGGTGTAGGGTCGGCTGCGTGAGAGGTAGTGTGCATGGAGAGGGCTGGGTTGGAAAGAGGTGGATTTCCGAGTCTATTTTATTCTCTAACTTCAATTTTTTTTAAACGTTCTTATTTTCTTAAGGGTCGGGGTGAGTCCGTGGCGCTGCTCATGGGAGTACAAGAAAAAGAAATGGCCAGCCTCCTCTCTGGTCATTCCTTCATTTTCCGCGACGAGCGAAGCAAAACACTGTGAAGTCGTGCGAGAGGAAGGACTTGGTCCCCTTCATCCCACCCGTCCACTTCATTCGTGGCGCACAAAGATGTCCACTTTCTTTTTTCCTTCCTCCCCTTTCCTTCCCGTGGCTTTTCCCAATTCCTTTCTTTCATTTCCCAACTTCCTGTTCCCTCCTTCCCCCTGCCCTGACTCATCTTTTGGAATTTCCTCCGCCGCAATCACTATTCCAATTACCTTTCCCTTCCCAGAATTTTTCATAGGTTTATTTCATACTCGCATTATCCCGCATCGTAAACGGAAGATGCTCATTTTGTGTGTTCTTTGGGCATGATTGTAAAGTGATTGGTTTAGAGTTGGTTTCTGTTTGTAATATAGTTTGTAGAGTTGATGTTTTCGACAAATTCCCACTGAAAATATATTATATGAGGGTTCCTCACTCACCAATTCCGGGAAGTTATTTCACCAACCAACAAATCTCATGTGCAAGAGACGAAACCAATTTTATCGGAGATCTGCCTTAAATTTGGAAATATTCGATCAAAAGGTTTATAAAAAGTCATATATAACCGTAGTTTGAATTAACCGAACTAGTCTGCACTATCAGCGAGCGTGTATATGCTATAAAACTACATAGATAGTATCTTTTCGGTTGCTTAAAAGTGAAGTATTGTAATATTGTTGTCATAAGTGTCTCAGATGTGCAAATTTTGAGAATTTGTAAATATTCTTTTGCCCTCGAGAAAGGTTTTCTATTATTAAGTGTCCTAGGTTATTGAATCTATGTAAAATGTGATTTAATTAAATAATAATAACAATGATATCAAATAATTTCTGTTGACGAGCAAGTCATCTGATGAGGACGCTGTTTAAACCGGGAACCATTCATGGGCACATGCAATTTTCGTTTTATTCCTAGAAATCAAGTTGGGTTCATGGCCGCATAGATATACGTCCTTCAGCCCTTTGATGTAGATGAATTGTTGTAGATGTGTGTACTTGATGAACATCCATTATCGGTACAACTGCATAGGATTAGGACTGCATAATTGGAGTGACAATCACACAACTGAAAAGTTATGATTTACCTATCAATTACTCTTAATGTAGGACGAAATGTAAAACTATTTGATGGAATGTAATTATGAGGAAACCGGTTTTAATTTTTTTATTAAATTAAATTGAAAACAGTTTTTAAAAATTAAAAACAGTCTGGTTTAGTCTTCTTCCCATCTTTAAAACTGAATGATGCGATGGAAAAATGACTTGACTATTTTATTGTTTTGGTATTCTCTTCATCTCTTTCTCTCCATCCCATTCCTTACTCCCTTATGCATACGCTCCCAAACCTTTTTCCACCGCAGAAACCCACCCTCTTACAATTTGAATCACATGCTTCCCTGGCCTATTCTATGAGATCAATTCTAAAAATCCTCTACCCTATCCTCAAAAAGCATAACACCACCTCCAATCTTTTTCCCAAATGCCCCCGTTAATTTCGACTTATTAGATCTCCTCAAATCAACCAATCCACTCCTTAAATCCCCTCCTCGTCCCAAAGTCACTCCCATGCCCAGCAATACTCCTCATGTACTTCCAGCAATGTGATTCACCCTCTAAAGTGCCAACTATTTCCTGCCTTTTAAATTGGAAAGTGTACCAAACGCCTTCATATTAGAATCAATAACCACAGGGTCTCATTACAGAGTTTTTCCCCGTTGAGGATACTTTCAATCCCAAAACTCGCCTCCGAACACAACACTCCCTTTGATAAATGCCATAGTGTCTCCATTTCAGCATCCCTCCCACCCTCTGACCATCCACTAAAACTCGAAACAATAGAGCAGGCATACATCTGGCTCCTTGATTCCTGGAATTATCCAGGTTTTAATATTAACCATTAATTACCCCAATATTCACGTATTTTCATCCTTTCTCCGCTACCAACACCTTCCATATTATTCCCACAGTTCAAAGAATCTCACTCCCAATTCTTCTCCATGCAAACCTTTCCCATTCCCCTCCCCCCGATCAAGCGGTTCCAGCCTTTTCTGCTATGACCTTTCCTCAGTTCCCTTATTCTCTCTTCCTTGATAAAGGTGACTTGTACCACCGGAAATTCGAATGCGTGTGTGTATTGTTTCTTTTTGTGTTATATATATATATATATATCAATATATATATGTATATATATATATATATATATATATATATATATATATATATATATATATGCTTTAGTAGACGTAACACGGATGTGCCGAATAGTACAATAAACAGTAACACACAATATAGAAACACAAAAAAAGGAACACTCACACGTATTTTCTTATAGAAGTAATGACCCAATTGGTCATTACTTCTATATCTTCAGAGGAAGACGGATTGTTTCCGTCGAAATATCAAGAAAATACGTGTGAGTGTTCCTTTTTTTGTGTTTCTATATTGTGTGTTACTGTTTATTGTACTATATATATATATATATATATATATATATATATATATATATATATATATATATACATATATATAGGCTTGAAATTTCTTTGAGAGAACATAATCTAATCCAGCATTGGAAAAATGAATTGGGGCAGTAAACATGTTTACTCAACTTTGGGCCATGAGTCGTTTGTGGCACGATACAAACATTAAAAATGTGATTCAGGATGCTGTCGATACACATTTGGCTTCAATTTTTATAAGCTTATTTAATTGCTCCGTGAAAACATAAAATTTAAGGAAAAATGGCTTTTATAGGGCTTACATTTTCTATGCCGACTACATGAAACTAGCGACTCTCAAACCGAATTTCCGTCACTAAAGCTTATCACGATGTACAATTTTGTCCGATAACCCTAATCTATCATCTGTGAAATAATACATAATACTCTCGTCTTTCCTGCTACCCTCCCTTCTTATAATTCCTTTCTGTCTTCTCCCATCCGTTTTTCCTTCCATCGTTCTGGCTCCACCATGACCCCTCCCGCTCTTCCCTTTACCCTTGAACCTCCTCTCCTTTCTCCTTTCCACTGAGAAATTTCTGTTTCGTCTCTTAGGCAAAAGTAGCCTTGTTAGTTGGAAGGACTCAAGTGAGGCGATGCAAATCCCTTTGTGACCCTGCATGGAAATGCGGATTGTCCCATTCGAGGTCATTCCCTCGGAAGGGGAGTAGGGACGCTAGCAATATGTGCGGAGATTTTTCATAAGTTATTTCCTTTGTGACCTTTCCAGACTTGTGGCAAGGGGAAAGAACGCAGTGGATGAGACGAAAGTCCGGCTTGGGGATTGTAGCTCGCCCAAATCTCGTGCGCTTTCGATTTCAGTCTCGTTACGTTGCGTCAAGAATCTCTGACCGAATGTTCTAAAGCGCTAGCCATACACTTCACCCATAAACCTTTTGGTTCCGTTTTGCACGATTTCGTCAAAGACGTATCCCTCTAATTGTTTATAAATGAGTAAGCAAGTAACTCAATTCCATTTCAGTCCTTCTTGACCCTAGGGCCTGATCTTAACAAGTATTCGGCAGTGCTGAATTGCTAATTTGTTAATTTACATTACTTTTACATTTGCTAATTTGTTAAATTGTTAACTTACACAGAAATTCGGAAGTGCCGAATTTATGTGTAAATTAACAATTATAGCTTAGGTTTTGAATTTTATGATGCAAGCTTACGGTCCCAGATTGCTTAAATTCCTAGCATAAAAACCCAAGGAACGATTCAGTCAAAATTCATGAACATGGCCCACGAAGGATTCGCAAAAAATGAATTCTATTTTCTAATCTGAAAGCATGACCTGGCCGAAATAGGCTCTTCATTTCCAAATTTTTCTCTAGTATGTGTGTATCTTTATGTGTGTGTGTGTGTATATATATATATATATATATATATATATATATATATATGTATAACACTTTTTGAAAGTCTCACGGACGTGAATAATAATGTATAACACTTAGCATTAGTGGATACAGACAAAAACACACAGAAGCACACAAAAAGAGACTCACTATTTTGTGTATTTCTGTGTGTTTTTGTCTGTATCCACTAGTGCTAAGTGTTATACATTATATATAAATATATATATATATATATATATATATATATATATATATATAATCCACGATAGACGTTACATCTCTGTACACCTCCATTCCCCACAAAGAAGGCTTAGAAGCCCTGAAACATTACCTCTCCCTACGATCCACACCACACAACCCCATCCACAGATTTCTTCATCGAAATAAGCCAAATCGTTCTCACCAAAAATGCTTTTCAATTCAACGACAAAACATATTTACAAATAAAAGGCACTGCAATGGGCACGCGTATGGCTCCTACATGCGCCAATCTTTTTATGGGTTAACTAAAACACGACTTTCTGCAACAACAAACCCTCAAACCACTCTTCTCGGCCCGCTATATCGATGATAATTTCTTCCTTTGGTCCCACGGACGCGAAACTTTATCCTGTTTTATTTCCTCTCTCAAATCCTCCTCCTCAGTATCCTTCACTTCTTCTATATCCGACTCGAATATCACTTTCCTAGATATCGACATTCACCTCCAAAACAATACGTTTTACAACTTAGTCCATATTAAACCAACTAATAAGCAACAATATCTTCATTTCGATAGCTGCCATCCACCTCATACAAAGCGCTCCATCCCATTCTCACTCTCAATCAGTGGCTTCCGTCTCTGCAACAACACCCCCTCCCAACAGAAATACTTGGACCAGCTACATGAATCTCTCAGAAAATGTGGGTACCCTGAGAAACTACTAAATAGTAAAATCCTCAAACCGTCAACCAAATACACTCCCCTCCCCAAACCAAACCGCCCAAAATTCCCTAATCTTATCACCACGTTCTTCCGCGGAACACACAAAATTAAACATTTAATCTGTGACCTTTTCCCAATTATTAATAACACTCAGTCCACATCACTTTTATTCCCACATTGTCCCTCGATTTCGTTTAAACGCCCGTCGAACTTGCGAGACATCTTCAAGTCCACAAAACCAACTGCCAGCATCCCCGTCTCTCCCCCGCCCCTATCCACAACATGCAACCGCCCACGCTGCAAATACTGTCATCTTCTAAGACCCTCCCCCTCACTCAGTACCAGTTCCCAACCGCTCGCCACCTATACCTAAAAAAATATTATATATCGCCTCTCCTGTAACTTCTGCCCTGCCTTCTACGTGGGCGAATGTACGACCGCACTTTCCCTCCGCATAAATAACCACTGATATTCCACCAAATCTCCCACCTTTCTTAATTATCCCATCCCTACTCACACTGCTTCCCACAATCAATCTTTTGACGACTGCCTCTCCGCTTCGGTGATTGAAATCCTTCCCAAATCTGCTAGTATAATAGAGGTGAGAACCCGCGAGATGGCGCATATCTGCGTGGCCCAGTCATTTAAACCGCCCGGGCTGAACCAAGCCCACTGAATACATCATATGGCTGCCTACATATCCCCTCCCACCCCCTTGTTCATTTCCTATTGGTCCCTTACCTCCCCTTCCCCCAACTCTCCCCCGCACATGTCCTCTCCGCTCTTCCCCGAGAACGCCATTCTGAAGACGACAGCCTAGCCGTCGAAACATCAAGTAACATATTGTGAGTGTCCTTTCTTTGTGTCTCTATATTCGAAAAATCTACCTCTGTGTTTTTACATATTTGTGCGTCGCCGAAGAGCGCTCCATTTCGAAGATATTTTATATGTATATATATATATATATATATATATATATATATATATATATATATATATATATATATATATATATATATATATATATATATATATATATATGTATATACACACGTATGTATGTATATATGTGTGTGTGTGTGTGTATATATATATATATACGTGTATTAAGCATTAAGGGCTATATGATATTTTATCATATGCCGACATTTGCACAAATAGTTAAATACAATAACTTTGTACAATGTCTTACACATAGTAAAAACAGTTCATTTAGCACACGCTTTCCTATTTGAAGACAATTTTATAAAAGTGTTATCAGGTTTTGGTCGTGGCTAATAAACATTATATTGTTAAAAGATCTTTTGAACACGTGGTCCCAGAGTCCGGAGACGAACGCTCTACCCATTGCACTTCAACGTCTTATGACCTAATACATTTTAGACATTCTAAATTGGAAGTGATTAGAAGGTAGGGCATTTGCAATCTTATTCCAGAGTTAAGTTTTTTTAAGAAAACATTTTTGACATTATTAAGGTCTTTTGATACTAAAAGATAGCAACTAATTTTAACCCAACGTTTAATATAAAAAATGTATTGGTTTTTAAATTAAGCTGTAGAATCGATTAGAATTTCATTGCGTAGCATTGAGTTGAAATCCCTCGATATTCTTAGATATTGGTTTGTAAGTTTATTTACGGTTACTTCATAATTGAAAAATGATTGTTTTTGCACTCCAAAAGATATGTAAATTCTTAAATTGTTATTTCTTGGAAAGCGACCGAAATGTGTAAACACCTCTTCCCCGAATTCAAATGAGTTTCCTCATTCATCGTCCACGTGCCGGCTTAAGTATGTACGAGGGTCATCCGGAAAGTAGTACCCGTTCGTGCCGCATGAAGTGCTGACGACGCGAGTAGCCGCTGGACGAGGTCAGATAGCTTCAGTGGCTTGTCTGCCTTCTCTGAGCCAAGTTGCGTGACGCTAGCATTGCCTGTGTTGTTTCTGTGATTGTTTACAATGTTTAAAAAAATTGAGAACGCCGCCAGTTGTGAAGTGAGGGCAGTGATTAAATTCCTCAATGCAAGAAACGTTCGCCCATGTGATATTCATCGCCAATTAAAGGAGGTGTATGGAGACAATGTAATGGACGAGTCGTCTGTTCGGCGGTGGTGTCGCAACTTCAACATGGGGAGGGGGAACACACACGACGATGAGCGTTCGGAGAGACCGTCTGTCATTACAGACCAACTGGTGAGCTCAGTTGACGAATTCGTGAGGAACGATCGGCGCGTCACAATTGATGACATCTGTGAGCATTTTCCCAATGTTTCTCGAACAATTGTTCATGAAATTGTTAAACACCATCTGCATTATGCAAAAATTTGTGCAAGATGGGTCCCTCGCGTATCTCAATGAGCTGGCGGCGAAGGACTATGCAGCAGGAATACAGAAACTTGTCACACGTTATGACAAATGCCTTAATTTGCTTGGAGATTATGTTGAGAAGTAGTTTAAAGTATCCTCTTTCAAATAAAATTTTTTATGTTTGTTAATATTTACTTTTGTGTCTTTATTTCACGAACGGGTACTACTTTCCGGATGACCCTCGTATGTGTGCGTGAGTAAGTGTATTCACAGGCAGGGTCAGATGTTGTGATCCGGGAAAATGGTCTGACCTTACTCATTCCCGTTGCTGTCCTCGGCGCAAGCGAGATTCCTTTTATCACAATTGTTTACTCTTCTTTTCACTTTTCAACTCCTCTCTTCCTTTCCTCTTTGAAGAGAGGAGGAATTTCCCCTCGACTCATTCAAACTCCTTTCGCCCCCCACTCACCATCCCCAACCTCCTGGCTCTTTTCCAAGTTGATGAGGTTTTATCCTCAATCTCCTTCTCTTATTAGCGAAAATGCCTTTTTTTCTGCTCATCTCAGTTTTTGTTTAAAAGATATAATTTTGTTCCTCTCCCTCTACTTCATCTCGTTTTCCTTATTGTGTTACGTTTTCCTGGGACCCTTATTTCTGTCAGCTCGCATTTCTCTCGGTGTTATTTATTTACTTTCCCTCTTACACGAACCATAATTTCGGCCTGCCCGCTAAAGCTGAGGCGGTTAAAAGTTGTTATTTTGAAGAATACGAGTCGTCATTTGACGCTTCACTCAAGATAGTGGACTTTATATGCTTCAAAGGGAGTTTTAATATATGATTGAAGAAGTTAATTAATGAATCTGATGAAAAGTCGAGTTGGTCAAAAAGGATTTAATGAAATAAAAATATTGAACAATTTTTAATTCTATTTTTATGAGCATACCACTACTTATTTTATGCATAAATTTTTTAAGGTTGCTTGGAAGAAGTGTAATTAATCATGTGCTATGTCCAGGCACAAATACACAGGCACAGGCACCTACTAGTTTCAATAAAGTTTTTCAAAAAAACTTTATTGAAAATACTACTGGTTGTTACGCATAGGCGACACCGGGTTATGTAGGCGAAACCGGTAGTAGTTTACTGAAGTTTTTGTGAAAAAATACAAAGTTTACATATTCAGTGATCATGAATTTTCACAAAGTAGAGCCTGAAACCATCAATTTCAGTTGAGTTAAAGATGAACGCTTGACGAAACATTGACAGGCTTAATCTCTAGAACGTATAATATTGAGTTCAATTTTACGTAAAGATTATCTTATTAACCTTAATATGACATCTTCTCGAGGAATGGGAAGTATGACTTTTTATTTTTATTATACTTTTAATTCAATCAAAAATTTAATATGAAGTCACTTTATATTCTGAACTCGTAAATATATACTATCGGTTCTAATTTTTAAGTAATTTTGGGAACAGTGCTTGCATAATCGAAATAGTAGGTTAATTTTAATTGTGCATATTCAAACGGAATTAGATACATGTGGTCTATGGTTTTTTTATCCGTCCATATCCTACCGTGTAAAATTTTTCACAAGGTAAAAATGGCAAACGAGATGTGAAGAGGATCAGGTTGGAAATCCCAAATAAATTACAGGACAAGAGAAAATAACGTGTCGAACGGACTGCCAGTCGGCTAAGATTTCAACGGAGAATGCTTCGCCGATCAGAAAGTTCGAATTCACGGCTACTTAATATTAGAATAGAGTAAGTCGTGCGGGGAAGGTCGAAACTAGACAAGTTAATTGTTCCCGCAGCATTTGTCAAAGCAAAAGAGAAAACTAAAGGAAGATTCTTTTGCCTAGAATTGTAACGTCATCGAATATGTATGAAATTATTTAACCCAGAATAATCATTTCCTCCATATTCTCACAAGCAAAAGTTCCCATCATCGTCACAAGGAAAGAGCAAAGGAGCAGTGTTTAAAGATCATGCTTATGTAGCCATGAGTTTATTTTTACCAGAGGGAAATTTAGTACGAAGTATCAGTAGATCATTTGGAAAGAGAAAAAAAACAGCTTCTTGGGTTACGGTAATTTTGTATTTTGAGCATACAGGCGAACGTGAGAGGCAATGGTAATATCGTGAATCAATAACAAGTAATTTAGAATAATGCCATGCTATGCCAGTTTGCTATGTGAATTGAAGAATGTGATCGAAAAGCGGAATAAATCAATTAAATACCAGCAATTTATTTGGGTCGTTTGGAATATTTAGATTATTCATCATAACCTGTAAATGAATAAGTTTGCATTAGCATTGTTAAGGCTAGTGACTCGTGTTGTTGGCACAGTTCTTTGTCATTGTGTGGTCAATTAAAATTGCAAGCTGAGTATATGATCAGAGAAATAACATAAGATGGGAATATAAATGCAACAAATCAAAGACCTAATTGACGCGTTTAAATTTTGGGAAGTTCGTCATTCATTTAACTGAAAGGTCTCAGCCGTAAATGTTCGCAGAACAGAAATTTACCGAAACTGAGTACTGGGATGATATTAACGATAAATAAAAGAAAGTAAAAGATTCTCCATAATAAGGAAGGGATAGGAGAGCACAAATTATTGGAGGTAGAATCCATACTTTCATTAGTAGTGCATTTAAACGGAAACAGATATATAGTAGTAGTGAGGTTATTTAGAAAAGAATTGGATAGGAAGAAAATATTAACGAAGACAAAGAACAGAAAAAAACAGTTACTCTACTAATTTACTTTATGTTGCATCTTGAAACGTATCACGATTAAATGTGGATTTTCACGATTTTTACTTCACTCTTTGTGAAAGAATCAACATTTAGTTGCTCCGTGTGCTATTTTTCTGGTGAAAGGGAACTCAATTGCTGTCCCTGAGCAGTAATAAATGGAAAAGAATAGTAATAACCCTGATATGAAATCTAGCGTCCGATTATATTATCCAAAACTGATATTTAAGTAGAAAGGTAGGACGTTTACAATAGACTACTGAGTAATGGGATGGTGAATATAATTAAAATGCTTATTTACCCACTCGAATTTGTCGAGAACATTCGTAGAAGAGAGAAAACTAGATTTAAGAAATGGTGTAGCAGACTACGTTAGAAGGAAGAATTCGGTAATGAGAAATCTGGTAAGACGGAGAGAAATAATGAAAATTACTATCACCAGAAAAGTAAACCATAATACGAGACTAGTTTTGTGGAAACTTAAATGGATGAAAATGAAAGGAAAGTTAGGAAATGGAAAGAGTATTAAGAAAATCGCTATTTTCTAAAAGGAGAAAATGAGAAAATTAGTTGCTAGGTGGGTGCCCTGACCCTTGAGGCAGGATCACTAACGCACCAGAATGGAAATATTGGAACAAAGTTTTCCCCGTTCGTCATTAGAGCAACTAACAAGAAGTTCTAATCAATCGAAAAATACAAGGTGTGCTCCAGAAGTAAAGCAATTATTGTAAAAGTAATTTATCGAAAAGATTTACTCAATCACTTAAAATTATTCAAAGTAGTCCTTGGGCCATTATGCATCGTTTCCAGCGACTCTGCCATAACCGGTACGCGTCCTGAAAGGCGTCTTCTACATCTACATCTACTCAATACCTCGCAAGCCACCCTAATGGCGTGTGGCGGGGGGTGTTAGGAAACAACCCGCAATTAAGGAAGAAAAAAAGACCGCATGCGAAAGCCTCAAGCCACGAGACCCTCTCCCAAGGTCTTCGTCATTGCTGATTGGATCTATTCTATGGACGAAAAATCGGTTTCCTTTCGGGGCTGCCTTGATCCGTGGGAACAAAAAGATGTCTGCTGGGAAGACGTCGGGATTACAGGGGGGGGGGGGGGGCTGGAGCGGCGTTGGAACCTAGTGGTTGGCCAGGAACTCGCGGACCCGTAGCGCGTTGTGGCAAACACCTTAGGCACGAGCTTGGCGCACACTTTCCTCATCGCTAAATATTCAGTAACAATGCGAAATACAACAGTAGACGACCAGTTCAGTTCAATGGCAGCCATCTTGATACTCAATCGACGGTCAGAGTCCAACACGAGCCACATTGCTGTCGGCTTTGCTGTTTGACGGCCGTCCAGAGAGCGTTGTTCGTCGTCAACCTCTTCCTGGCGCTCCTTAAAGGCCGTTAACCACCTCGAAAATTGTGAGTTGGACAGAACAGAGTCCCCGTGTGCCTCATTTATCTCAGTCTCCTCAAGGGATTTTTTCAGTTTAGCACAATACTCAGTAATCGCGTAACGTTGCTCGATCACCGATTCCATTTTTTTAAAGACGCGGTCGGCGCGCAGATGTTTACCATAACTGACGTCCTGCCCCTTCCCTCAGCCTTGTATGCGCTAAAATTCCGTTGGATACATTATCCAATTCATGCAAATTTCTCCAATTAGATTTTTCTTTTCAATACAAAACTCTCGTAAATAATATAATTCTAACGTCCCTTTCTCTTCCAAATTATTTGATTTCACTTGCAATTTAAAAAAGTGTACTTCCAATGACCAAATGCGATGATAATTTAGCAAACACATATGCTGCAATCAAAAGTAATTTAATTTAACTTGAGACGTGTGAAAACATTACTTATATTCGGAATGAAAAGATTTGTGATAATTTCTTCCAGAATGTTTATTTCTTTAAGATTCCCGTTTATAACTTGTGGGTCTCTGACGATAGAATTAATTTAAATACATTTCTAAGTTGCAGCTATTAAAGTGAAATATATAATTCAAACGTAGGAGAACATTATTTCTATGATTTCAAATGTAATTTGAAGATACAATCGAAACTTCACGCGCACGGCTGAAAAAAAAAGGTTACCGATACTTCTCAAACAAAACTTATATGCACTTATCTGAGAATAATAATAAATAAGAAATTACTTAATATTTTAGCCATCGATACCGAAAATGAAAGCCCTGTGGTTGGATATTGCAATCCAATTAACAAAGTACAACGGGAATAAAAATCATTAAAAGGCACGAGTTATCTCTTTATAATTATTTTAGGTTATATATTGTTAAATGGATGAGGAGTATACCGACGTTATAAATATATTAAAAATATACAATGCTGTTTTGAAATCTGACGCTTTAAATATTTAACGAGTAATTAAATTAAATATTTTAAGAGAATCATGTCGACGGAATGAAGACTTCAATGTAAAGCCCATGGCTTTAATTTGTTTAAACTATAATTTGATAAACGTCAAATACTCTATCTAGAACATTGCTAAGGTTTTTTTTACAAGTGTTCCACGTTACAGTTTTTTTTTAACATTTCAAAGTGATTCGTTCACGAAATAATATTTACTCTACTCTTATTTATTTAAGTTTATTTTCTATATTTGAACTTTTTAAATGATTGAATTTTCAATCTTAGACTTTACTTGCACAAATACTAGGAATAGGTTAATTGAGGCCAAGGAAACAGGGACTTTTATTTTGTTAGTTTAGATTTCTACTGGATAGACTCATGATAGAACGCTCTCCGGCTTTCCTATGTTTATTTATTTTGCTCCCGTGTCCTGTCCCATCTCCTCGTGTTCGCCCGCATCATTACTTCCTGTTGGTGTACTCAGCATAAGACGGAAAAATGTACAAACAGGGAAAATCCTTTGCTTCATTTTATTCTGTTAATTAATTCCTCTTTTTAGATAGACCTCCGATTGATGAAAACGTGGATTATTCACTGGGCTCATTAGGTAAGTTTATTCCGGTTTAATCTTCAAGGCTCACATAATTGCTATTTTTGTCTAGTCTACCAGTAAAGACTCAATCATTTGTATTATCTGGGCGCATTTACGAGGGTCATTAATTTTGTCCCTTAAGAGTAATTTCAAATGTTATCTTGGGTCCTGTGTTTATCGCAAACCGCGCATCCGATTGTATTGAGGGGGGGAGGAGAGATAGAGAGGGAAGGGGGGTGTGCGGAGGTTATAATTCGAGAATCGAATCGAATTATCTCCTTTCGTACTCGACCGAATCGTAACTTTTGTGGTATCGTAATGAGGGAGGGAGAGGGAGGGAGGGATAAAGGGGAAATAAAACGTTTAAACATTTTATCGAATTGGAAAAGTTTTCCTAATCGTCGCTTCGCGGTTGGAAACCCATATCTTTCTTTCTCCTCCTTATGCGCACACAGTTTCTTTCCTCATGTTTCCATCAGAGTATCTCTTGCCGATCTTAATCCCTCCCTCTCGCCTCCCTCCTCCTCTTATACTCACCACCCCTCCGTCTCTTCTCAACCCCATCCCACCCTCAGTCCACGCCGCATTTCCATTCCATCTTGTTTTCCCGTCTCTCGGTTACCCGCCGCCGTTTTCCCCGCGGGGAAGCAGGAAAGAAAAAAAGGACGAAAAAACCTTCTTCCTTCCCTATTAACGTCCTTCCTCAACTCCCACCCCCCGACCCATCCACACACGCTGATCGACCTCCGTAGGCGCGCACAGCGGGTGTGGCCTCCCCTTCTCCCCGCCAACCCCTCGCAAGACACTCCCTGCCCTCTCCCCAACGGAAACCTTCCTCTTTATTTTTTGCTCCGATCAATTCATTCCTCCCACCTTCTCTCCTGTCGCTTTTATCCTCCATCCCCATCCCTCGACCCCTCCCCCCTCAACCCTTAACGTTTTCGCCATTCTTTCCACCCCCTTGGCCCCCGTCACTAGCAATTCCCATGTCTCTCGGTCCCTTTCCGCCCGCCCTGACCCCCTCCACGCGTTTCAGAGGCGGGCACCTACCCCGATGCCTTTCCCTTTCGGATCCCCACTCGCTCCACACCCTTAAAACCCCTATCTCAACCCCGTCCCCCCTCTGAAAAGCAACCGCGTTCGAGTGGGAGGGGATGGCGAGGTTTTGATGGGGTCGTGCTGGCGGACGGGGTGTGGCAGGCATCAACCCCTCCCCCGCCCCTCCCATCATTCCGTCTCTCACCGCAGGATTGCTGCCTCAACTCCTTCCCCGCTCTCCTCTCGTCCCCATTACCTCTTTCCACCCATCTTTTTTCCCTTCGCCGAGAAACCCTTGAGAGGAACATAAGAGAGGATAATTAGGTTAAATGCTGGGGAATAATACCTCATTAGACTTGCATTGAAACTTTTTTGCTGCTCTCTTGAATCTTCGAGTTTGATCCTTTTTTCCTCCCCTCTCCCACTCCTCTCTTCTGTTTTTCTGGGGGTCTCCACCTCGCTCGTCCTCTCCCTCCTCCCCACGGTACCACTTTATTTTTTATTCTCTCTCTCTCTCCTTCTCCTCTCGTTTCTCTTTCGAAGATGGATCTCTTTGTATTTGTTTCATTCCCTCTCCAACCTGCCGTCATTCACATTACCTCACGTCTGCTTTTCCTTCTCCTGGACTTTGCCTCTTTCCCTCCACCTCATTTGTGTCTCAATTATTCCGACCGGTCAAATGTTAGCGATTTGAGGAATTATTCTTTCTATCCCCACATCATCTTCCTTCGACGTCTTCCTCCGTCTCATTTCCTCCCCTTTCTTTTATTCTCCTAATTTAAATTCCTGTCTCACGAAGGCTTTCTCTATTTCGCTATCGCTCTCCCACTCCTGGTCCTGTTTTTACATCGATATCTTTCAAACCCACTTAAGTCTTCGTTATCTCTCTCCGCCCCGTAAAACTCGGATGTCGTAACGAAAGTTTTGTCGGAGGGAAGAAGAGGGTTGGGGTGGTCATTGTTGCCGGCATGCTTACCATGTCTTTTGGGCAAATACTTCCTTGGGTTTTAAAGTCGGCCTCGAGTTTTCAAAAACTTTTCGAATTGCGTGCAATTTTCGACTGGAAGTTTCATTAATTCAGGGGTCCTTGCGGTACTTTACGTTTACTTTGTGACGTTCATATCGAATCGGACTAGGATTTAGTGGATACAGTATTGCGTATCATACATTGAAATGCATTTTTATCGAGGTCTCAGCACATAATTATGTTTTTTTCGATAACAGTTCCGAAAGTAAATCATGTTTATTTTGCTATAGTAGTCATCTGAAATTTTAGATAGATCCTTACCGATATAATATGGGACGCACTATTCTGTAATTTTGAAATAATGAATTAGTGATATAGGGGTGAATTCTCTGCAGTTAAGGTTACTCGGAATTCCCGACGAGATTTTAAAACGGGAAATCAACTTTTCTCACTGCTTCTGTCCACAGAAAGAGTTCCTAATTAACATTTTATGCGCTGAAATCATGCTGAAGTTGAAATGATATGGTAAATGCCATTTGAAGACATTTTTAGTGCAATTTATTTGAAAGGTTTGTCATTTATTTATAATGGTTTAGTAATTACAAAATATTTTAGATAATATATTATTAACGTGAAATACAGGCTGTACGTTAATAAAATTATTTTCAGTTCGCAGGTGTTTGATTCTGTTTTTTGTTTATTAATGTACATCAAGAAAAAATACGTCATTGTCAACACCTATAAATTTATTTATTAATTTTAATTCAAAATTTAAAGTAATTTTGGTGACTGTCATCCCTAATTTTAGGTTACAAAATATTTTCGATTTTAATGTGATATTAAAAACAGATATATTCTACCATCTATCAAATTTTAGCTTGAATATATAATTTCATTTCTTTAGGTTTTGAACCAATAAATATTTAGATATTAGATTAAACCTAATTATACTTATAATATTTTCCCAAATAATTCGTTAAAATCTTATCAAGCATAATTAAATAGAGTAGAAAAAATACAATTTTTATTAACTCATCAATTTTTACCGAAATTATGTTAGTTTTCTCCATATCTAGTCGGAATTAACTCCAACTTTTGAGAACTTCAAGTCACACAGCTCAGAAACTCCCATACTCTTTTAAAGGTGAATGGAGAGAAACAAAAATTTAGGTAATCACAATATTATGATTCCATAGCAGTGTAAGAGCTTCAACTCGATTTCAAAAATGTGGAGATTCACTCACAAATATTACATTTATAAAAAAATTTACGAAATAATATTAGTAGTAGTATGCCAATTAATGGGGCCAAATTTTTCATTGCAAAATCACATAATAACATTCAAGTGGGAGTAGATAATAAAGTTCAGAGGTGAACATTAAAATACCTTGTCAGGAAACTGTTCATTTCAGAAGAATATACTTTCTTCTTGTTTTACCTTTTCATAAGAGAAATTGAAGGTTTTGCATATCGTTCGTATTTTTGAATAAGGGCTTGAAAATTTAAATTTCGACGTATTACATTTCAGATTTCCAACTGAAACTCTTCTTTGAACTTCAGGGATATTGGTATTTTTTTTCAAATTACATTGATATGACTCAAAAACTATCTGATCTCATCAACGGTAGTAGTGTATAGTGTAAGATCTACTAGGGTGGTGCCCTAATACCCCCCGCCACACGCCATTGGGGGGTGTTAAGTAGATATGGACCTTGTTCCGAGTTGTTGAGAATTCTAAAAGCCTCCTGCGATTGAGGTACCTCATTAAGGAAAGCTGCGATGCGAATATTTCCGCTACTAAGTGCAGCGATACGTCTTATCCTTGGCATTATTTTATTCCAAGGTCCTCAGATTTTATCTGTGGTTCTTCACAAGAACCTTTTAACTCACTGGAATTCGTATAAGTTTTTCGTTATCGATGCAAAGCCGTTCTCAGACATAGTTACTGCAAAGGTTCTAATTTGATTGCTTCCAGTCCATTTACATCATTTACATTTCAGGAACAGAACTTCAATCTAAGCAGCAAATACATGCATTAAATTGTCCGTTCGCAAATAGACCAAACCAACTTAATCAAGCAGGATTTTGATGATCCCTCCTCTTTCAATTTTAACTTGAGTGAAAAAGTTCGTTAAATTTTTTTAAAATCTTTAGAAAGTTATTTTTCCCTAAAGTGGATGTGAAAACTGCTTGGTTTCTTTTTTATCACGTTCTATTATTGTCAGACCGTATCCCCATAGTTTCCCCATGTTAATACTTTAAGTAAATGCAGGCCAGTAACAATATCCATTATCTCAGGAGGTTCAGGAACTGTGGCTTAAGTGAAACTAGTTACATTGTCTGTTAATATTTGAAAAAGAAATCTGTCGAGCTCTTTTGGGAGGTTTGGCGCTTGGTTGCTAACTGGGGAGTCCCAGTGAATATCCAACGGTTATGTTGATCGAGAATCCAAAGAGAAAAGTGTTTTCCTGAATTTGTCTTTCTCGGACATTGTAGGCGTTCAAGGGTAAGGCTTTTCACTTGCTAGCGGAGATCAGTATGCGAGTGCATTTGAGATTAATTTACCCTCCCCCATGACTCGATCTTTCTCGTTTCAAACTTACCGGTGTGGTCAAATCAAAAATGAAAATTTCTTCTCGGTGAAGATAAGAGCAGAAAAAAATTCGCTCTAAATTATTCCAACTTAAAAACTAGATAATGCTTAGTGTAGATAAGTATTTCTTATGCAAAAAATATGCACTGTGATACATTACATGAGATTTAATTGAAATAAAAAAAAAAAAATGAAGGATGCGACTTCTACTATCGAGTTTACTCTTGAGTGAAAATTGTCTGCTGACAGTAGTTTCCACGGTGTATTCACGCGATGGGTAGAAGGTTAATACTTCGTTTGCCGTAGCCTTCCTAAGGGCGGCATAGTTTGGGGCAGAGGGAAAAATTGGGGCGAGGATGGAGCTGAGCGATGAGGTGAGCTCGTTGAGATAATGAGAAAGATATGGGGCAGAAGAAGGAAGAAAAAAACGACTTCGCTTGAAGTGGAGAAAGCTGGGTGGGTAAGTGAGCGATGGTGTTAGTTAGGGAAGAGGGTAAAAGAAGGGGGCGAGAGGGAGTGTTTGGTGGGTTGTAGGAGGTATGAAGTAGATTGCCGGGGGAGGAGGGTAGAAGAGACCGAGGATAAAGAGAGATGAAGAATCGCGGCACAAATCACCCTTCGAACACCATTAAGATTTTTAACCTGATAATAGCAAGCCATTGAAGCGTACTACGCTATCACAAAATATATAAAAATGCCTCCATGACAACGAAGTTTTTATTGAACATTTTTTATGTTATTTTTAGGGAATATTTCTTTTTTTTTGCTGAGCAGGAATTGATGGATCTCATTTATACTTTCGTGGATATAGCTTCAATTCAGCAGTTTACTGCTTTGGAATAAAAAATACCATAACATTAATTTCATCCATACCTCACATTTGAATGGGCAAAGAAGGATTAGCAAATTAGATCTATTCCAATATTGGTCAAGTTTAATGGGCGTGAGGTGTATTTGTCGAAGCAGTGATGCTCTAAAACTTTTCGAAGAATCCAATCAGAGCCTCGCTCTTTTCGTTCTCGAGTATGTAAATGATATCATAGCTGTGTCAATTACGTTTCGCAATGGATACCTTTAAAACATTCATTCGAATATTTATATCGAATGTTGGGAATAAAATTATTTTCCATGCCATGTATGTGCTCCTTGTTTCCTATGAAAAAATTAATAGAGTAATTGATTAACATCAGATGCTTTATTTTCCATCCGTTGCTAATCGCGATACACTTAATGACCATTTTTTACCCAAGCTATCTGTAGTGATAGGAAATCACGCCAAGAGAATAATATTGGAACCTATTTAGGAGAAGAATACAGAAGAATCTATTAATCGAACCCGTTTTATTAACCCGCTAAGAATAAAACAGATTAGGTCTGGATGGTTAAGGTTTGCTTCAGTTGGTTATTACGGAAAAAACTACCATCGAAAATGACGATTGCATGGAGATAATTATGTCAGTGGGGCCAGTTTAATGCTCCTTATATGTTGAAAATCCAAACTTGAAAATCATGGAATTATAAAACCTGGAAACTTGAATAATTATTTAAAATCACAATCAAACAACCTGGATCTAAAAATAAGATTAATACGAAAGTTTAGCAATTACCAATTGGAATATTCTTATGAAACTAAAAATTTTTTGGAATGAAAATAAAACTGTATCATTTTCCCTATTAAGAGACACTTGGTCAAACTTCATGAAATATTTTTTCTACGTCAATTATTGAGACAGATATTAGACTATAAACCTTAATATTTTATTTTTCAACTGACATTCCTTGAACCCCCTGTCAATTATAAGCATATATTAGATACGCTGGAAAAAAATAAAACTTTAGTCTCATAAATAGTCTCAACATACTGTGCAGACAAAAAGTATAGTCATGTGTTCAATTTAGGGTACGTAGAAAGCTTTTGAAAGAATTTGAGAAACGTTTTGAAAATTTAAGCCACCGTATGAATGACGTTCTAAAGAAGATTGAACATATGGATAAGTCAAATTCAGAGATAGAAAACGTAATTTAGATATATTTCCAATTAGCCCATTGGTTCATATTTATCCTTTGCATAAATGTTATATTTATTCAGGGAATAATACGACCACCCGGGTTAGTAAAATGTAATTATGTCTTCAATTCGGATCCATGTCGTTAAATGCGTCGATCAGTATTCTCTGATGTTTAATTAACCCATGGTAAAACACTCAACCAACTATATATTATGCTTAGCAGAAGACTTAATCGATTGGTTCGATTATTAGCATAAGACTTAATCGATTGTTTCGACAATTATATGCTTTATGTTATGAATTAATTATGCATGATAATTGTTAATGGTCATCAAAATTAGAAATTAATGATACAAAATTTCTACTCTATTAGGCCATCATCCGGTACCGATCGTAAGATGGAAGGTGATAGACGTTTTGCCATTTGAATGCGATTCCGTGGAAAAGTGCTAATTATGGTGAATGAATATTCAAAGCTTGCAATGAGTGAGGTCTAAAGCAATCAATATTATTATTTATTAATTCTTGATATATCTCGTACTCTCTCTTTTCATATCGGTGGATTATTTGCTATTGTCAAGTTAAAATCGCCAATTCTTTGTTTTCTTCTCGAACTAATGTAAGAATTCGTAAAATAGGATTACATCAATGAATCCAAATTTTCTTGAAAGTTCCTTCGGCGTGAAGATTGCCTAGAGCCCAGTTACTATTTTGCAATCCATTTCCCCTTTCAACCAGAAAATATTTTTAAGCCGCCAGTTAAAAGCGAAAGCTCCATATTTATTGTTATAGAGAACCCCCCATTAATCTTACCACTCCCGTTCTGACCGTCAAAATAACGCCCTTTTACTTTCCAAAACGCAGTAAAAACATTAACAAAATTTATTTATTCAGACAAAGAAGTAAATAGTAACACTCTCAGTGGGACCACTCCCTTTTGATTTCTACGCCTTCAATACCTTACTTATGGTCTGGATAAAATTCAAAATAAAGATTTTCGTCTAATATAGCCTTCAGTTTTCCTTATGACTCAAATTATAACATGAAAATAGATGCCGAGGGAAATTTAAATTCATCAGTAGAGGCTAATATTCTTCTAATAGTGGCTATTTAACATAACTATGCATTAATATAAATCATACTTGAAATTTAACTTTTCATTAATTTTTATTTAATCTGATGTAATTGGATTTAGAGAATCTGAGCGCTATATAGTAAGTACAACTGGTATTACAAATTTTTTGATGATTTTTCACCAATAATTCCTCTTTTTATTTAATCTATTTTTCAGTACTTAAAATGTTTTACCCTAAGAGTATCGATATATATATATATATATATATATATATATATATATATATATATATATATATATATATATATATATATATATATATATATAAATGATTTCCCTGGCAATCATTTTTACTAAATGCTGCTGGTAATAATTTAAGCTGTAATGAAACCAGAAATGATTGAGCGTTGGCTGTTGGTTGTATTCAATTGAGTTGTGGAGGAATATCGTAAATACTTGGCGTTGAATGTGGGAAAATATGCATGAAAATGCATTTTTCTACATCATAAATTGTAATTTGTTGTGTCCAGCTTAACTGTGACTGCGTAACTACACAGGGTAAGCAATAATTAAGGTACTTATTTCATTTCAGCATCATAAATCAATTTATAAGTAAATGATGCGTTTTAAATTAATTATATATGGGATATTTACTGGCCTGCAACTGACTGCACCGCTGATGAGGTTTTATAAAATCTATATTGATATACAAGTAATAATTTTTGCATTAGGTTTGTTACAATAAATTTGCTATCTTTTATCAAGCAACGTCAGTCTCCTTTAGTTTCTTATATTTTAATTAAGATTTACTGAGAAGTGACTCCCGAAGTGAGTTCCTGATTAATTCTCCAAATCCATCTTCCTTTAATCTCCTATTAACTAATTGAGTAGTTTAAGGCGTAGTATGATGGATTTCGAATAAAATAAAAAAGTTTGTAGCGATTTTCCATTAGATAGCTTTTGGAAAATTTCGACTAACCGTTCTATATTTATCTCTAATAAATGTGTATTTAATTCTCAAGTGGTTGATGAATTTGTTATAATATGCACAAACGTGAATGGCTAAAACATATATGAATGAAGGAAAACCATGGCAGAAAACAACAAATGATATTCATATTCATCTGAGCATTTGGTTCGCCAAACCATGTAATTTACTTTTCCCGAGTCAATTATATGCCAAGTGAATCTACAAAGAATTGCTACAAGGGTCAACAGACTTAATGACCTCGGATCGGTTCCTTTTCTAGCATGTGACCATGACCTAAATGATGCCATAATAAAGGCCCATCCGCGGAACATCAATGAGCACACATCTTCAGAAAAATGGAATTAAGAATGATAATTGTTCGCGGATTAATGCCAATCTGGAATCATCACGGTCACCCCAGAGAGCTATGGAATGGTAATAACTGTGCTTCACAACTCGAGAGATATTCTCTACTATGCTAAGTGCATAGTTGACCTCATGGTTTCTCTCATGGTACTAAGACTGACATTCTAATTGAAATGAATCTGGGTTAAAGTAATGAAATACAACGGAATATTAACAATAGCTTCTCAATAAAGCATTATCACATATGCACATATATTATCATTTGTTCTCATAATTTAATTCGGAAATATTTAAATCTAGGTCACATGCTATTTTAATTTGAAATATGCACGTGGTTGTATGACTCTAAAATTACTAATAACTAATAACTAAAATAGTGAAGATATTTCGAATTTGAAAAATGCCTAGTACAGCATTAATGGTGGAAATACGCCTCCATCGTAACACCTCCATCGTTGTCTTAGTCGAACTGAAAATTTTTCAAATTATAAAGGCTGCCTCTGATTGAATACTTCAGGCAAATCTATAAATATTGTACTGCATATGTATTACACATCAGACTAACAGCGATATATTACATTTGATTTTTTTCACCGTACATTACGCTAATAAAAATATATGCCGAGCCTCTTTTAAGCAGTTCTTGTTTCTTTAAAAGTGGTTTGTTTGGGTGGACTTATCGGGTGATGATTTCACGAGAAATAGATCCCGGAATAATCTTCTGCGAGCCTGCAAAATATGTATCAGTATCCATACGGAAAAAAAACTGATGCATGCATTGTCTCCAACATTATATGATCCGATTTTCATAATTGTGTGATACAAAAAATTGTCAATTGTAGCCATAAATATTTTCGTGAAAAAATAAGTAAAATATCAGTTGAGTAAAATTGACTAACTATTCATAACGGTGGCAACGCTGTTGCACGAGTAAGCTAAGTTCTATCAATCTGTATGATGAAAACCTCACAGGGATTCCGCAAAATATCCATTCACCCTGTCAAAAAAATATTAAAAATGAATGCGTAGCCGATTCTGAGAAGTCTCCATTCTACCCCTTCTCCCATTAGCAATTTTTGAACACCAGCTGGATTTATTATTGATTGTATATCAATCCGAGAATTCATTCTCGGTGAATAATACTTTTTCACCTCCGGGGAATTTAACCTAAACATTTGTGGGAGGCATCCCAAACATACTCAATTTCGCATTTTCTTCTACCTGGGCATTAGCACATTTAAATATCACAGGGATATTTTGGCCTATTATTGTAAGATAGTCCAGGGTACTTAGACTCGGCATAATGAGAATAGCATCTGTATCGTTCCCCTAGATACTGCTTCGATGATGCTCTTGTTAGGGATTAGCGACGGGAAATGGATGATGATGAAGCCATTCAACTTTACTATTACTTTTACACCACAAGATGAGGGGGATGCTCGAAGGATTGCTTTGGTTACCACAATTTGACGGGCCGGGCAGCGGCTCAGAATGATCTCAGCTAATGTCAGCACAATAAGAAATATGCAATATGCGAATACATTAAATGCCATCTAATACGAGTACTCTTATCGTATACGCCGAAGCTGTAGTTAAATAAATGGATCACTACGTTGTCGAAGTTTAAGGACATATCATGAAAATGTTCAAAGACGGGTTTTCTCTTAAGAACTTTCCTGTTTTAATGTCACCTCGTTTCACCACCAAATTAGCTCGCTCATTTTACCCTTAATCTTACACCAAGGTCGCAGTATGTGAACGTATGGCGAAGCACAGGATACAGCAAGACATGACGCTTGGAGAAGTGAAGCATTCTTAAAGAGTTTTAATCTAGTGATATTTTAGGGGTTCGTCATAAAATAGTTTGTTCCTTTCTCTAAATTTTTAGCCGAATTATTAGATAAATCTCCTAGACTCTTTCCTCTTTAGCAATTAACTACACTCTTACGCAATCGATTGAACATTATCTTTTTTCATTAACTATATTAAAAACTGAAGGAAAATGACTGAATAAATAAATTAGTATTAACATATTAATAATATATTGTTTTAGGGTCGTAAGATATTTATTGCGGTGAAATTGTCATCAATAAACTTGGTAGAACCATTCAAATAGTTAATATTTCTTTGTGGTAAAATAAATAATTCATGCCTATTCAACCATAAAAATTCAGGATTAATGACTGAAAATTGACTTTCCAAATGCTACATTCACGAGAGGCAATCATTTGTGAAACGTAATTATAGGGGGCTTTCTATAGCCATTAACTATAATCAAATTTTGGGTACACTGTTATTACAATCCGATATGCTGATTGCTCTAAAACATTTAAACGGAAGGTTAACTCTGGTAATTCTTGATTATCGAAAACTAATCGCCTATTTGGAACAAATACTATCCACCATCGTGATTTACTGAACATAAGCTTTCCCGATTGTACAGAAACTGGAAGCATTCAAAGGTATTCTAGAATGCTGCCAAAGGTGAAATACCGACAGGTTATTTTTCCATTAAATCTGTTAAAATGCAACAGGCTACACTAGTGTGTATAGGGGAACGTTGCAATACTCTCACACTAATAAAACCTCAATTCATTCCCAACAATTAAGCACACAACTCACCAAGCGTACAATTTGCGTGTTTCCACGCCTCTTGATTTTTTTCATGTCCTGATCATAATTTACCAAACTGGAAAGATATAGGGATGCCAAAGAGAACGGAAATGACCGGTATTCCCTTTTGGGTTTCCACCTTTCGTACTTTAATGGGATTGTGAATTTTAAACATTGACTTCGGAAGTTAAATGCATATACACTTTAAAGGTCTCCAGAATAGCTTTTCCTAAGTTTCCTGAGTATTTTTGCCCATGGGCTTGTGTTGTTGGGGTCTCTCGAAATAAGTAACTAAAAAGAGTCAACTTGAATAAAAATTATTCTAATATTTATATTATTTATCAGGGATATTAGAAATAATGTGAGTTTATAAAAGCAACGAAAATGAATCCTCACTTTTTTAATTTCAATGGTCATTTAAATAAATGGCTAAAACTAAACATAAAATCCCGGTGACCACAGATATTTTTCAATGGTGTCCCGATTCCTACTTGAGGTGCTTTGTGGAGGGCAATTTGAGTGAGTACGCCGTCCGTCGGATTGGACGTGATGCTGCGGACCCCTTGGCACCTTTCGACAAGAGTACGCTGATGCCCACGCCGGGTTTCTTTCAACCCTTCATCCTTTCCTGTGGCTGTTCTTGGTCGATTGTTGAACAATTAAGATGAAGCTGAAGGTGTCCAGAGAGGTCACCTGGACCCGAATACGACCCTTGCGGTCAGCAGACGCATGACTTTTGAAATGAGATTTAGAGCACACTGTCCTAACAAGAAAAAGGCAGGATAAAAATTATATTAAGATTCACGCAAAACAAAATTTATTTTATATCATATTTAAAAGATCCTCCTATACTTGTTAATATATTTCTTACTTTGAGACTGCTCAATTTCAACCAAAAGTAACATGCTATTATAACTTGTTATAGATTGTTTCACATTATTCTTTCGGAGGTTAACTGAATGAAATGCAAGGAATGATGATTTCAAATTTTGGTATCCGGTGAAACGGTTATAAGCATGATAAAATGCATCGTTAAATCGGGAAGGGTTTATTCTGTATAATATTTTTTATGTTCAAACATATCTTTTAAAAGCCAAACATTTTTCGTGAAAGTATACTTTTACCCCAAACTAAAAACGAAAGATTTCTCTGAAGGAGATTATAAACAACAGTAGTTGACTCCGAAAAATTTTTTGAAGGGACAATGCTAATCCATAGAAGAGCGTATGTCTTCTTAGAGTTACTCATTGGGTTAGTTGGAATATAGTTTTAAAAAAACCACTGATTTTTTGTATTTATTTATTCATATAATAATTTATTTAACACAGTATTTTTTCAGTTTAATATTTTTACTAGTTGTCACTTATTTGTAAATTAATTTTATTAAAATATTTAACTACATAGCAGCGTTTTTATTATAGGATTTACTGACTTTTAAAACGTTAGTTATCAAGGCGTGAGGTTTGTAAGGTCACTCATCTCCCAAAGCATAATTGTATTTAAAGCTTAGAATAGCGGGGCCTGTTCCTTTTCTGCGCCATCTATGTTATCCCAGGAATTTCTAGTACCCAAAAAATCACACAACTAGGTTGAAGCTGAATTCACTCTCATACTCAAAGGCATAAATATTATTTAAATCGACATTAATGATACTCTTTACGCACAAATTACTTTTTCCTTTATATTTCAAGTAAATAAGGACCTTAAGCGCTCTATTAAAATTTATGACCATATAATAACGGCATTATAACATGAATTAAAAATATTACGCATGCTTTTATAGGTAAAAATTTTTTAACTGGCATAATTCATTCATCCAAAGTAAACATAAATGCGCTTATTATAGAGGAGAATGTAAAATTACATTTTGCTGGGCTCATGATGGAAGCTACAATAATAAGCGAGAAATTTTATAACTTTTAGTAATGTAAGTATCTCTTTATCACAATACTTTATGCATTTTTTTAATACGTGGCCGTGAACTATCATTGGAAAACATTTTCGACGCAAGATCCCATTTTTATTTTTTTAAAACATAAAAAATTACGGGTGGAATCCTAAGATTTATCGTTTCATATATCATTCTCCTCTCCCCGGACTACAACTTGACGTGGTGGAAGGGCTGGTGCGTTCCGATGACCCCTAGAACTGGGTTGGCTGGTAGAACAGTTTACCTATCTCGGTAGTGTTTTGGACCAACGCGGTCAAAGTAGTAAGGACGTAAGGAGAAGAATTGCGCTAGGCAAAGAGGCTTTCACAAGGAGGGGAGAGTTAATGATGGGGAAGTTGAGTAAGGATGTTGAGAAAAGACTCGTAAAAACTTCGATATGGAGCGTAGCTATGTACGGTGCCGAAACGTGGCCATTGAAGCAGGAGGATAGACGTGGATTGGAGGCTTTTGAAATGTGGGTGTGGAGAAGAATGGAGAAGGTAAAATGGACAGAGAAGAAAACAAATGAGGAAGTACTTGGTATGGTGGGCGAAGAGAGGGGTTTGTTGAGAGAAATCCTATGGAGGCAGGAAAAGTGGCTGAAGGGGGTATTGACCGGCAGCGGGATGTTGAAGACAGTAATAGAGGGGAGAATGTTAGGCAAATGAGGAAAGGGAAGGAGCAGGATAGGGATGTTGGACGGGATGAAGGGAAGAAGGAAGAACTCAGAGATGAAGAGGGACCTCATGTAGCGTAGGATGTTGTGTTTAGATGGGGGTCACAAATTATTTAATTAGTAATTATGTCCATCCAAAAACCTACCTTAGCCGGTAGATTACCTAATAATATCATTCTCATAGCCACATCCCATCATACTATTCATAGCATACATAAGAAACTGTTCGCTATAATTCACAGAGAATAGTAAGATCGTAAAATAATGAAATCAATTTCGTCAAATGGTTCGACCCATTTTTGATACTCCATGGAATAGGAAAATAAAATAAGAAAAGAAAATATCAACTTTAATATTACTAGTTTTCCAAATTCTGAAATTAATTTAGCATGTTTTCATTATTTTCCCGATGATACGTGCGGATATGCGTTTGAATGTAAAACCTTTAGTGTTAAATCATACAATCTCGAATACAAATATTTAATTTGCATTTATCGAGCATAATAATTCGACACATACTCAATGAAGCAAGGTAAATATTGTAGTTAACATCCATTTGTGAGTAGAATACGCGAATGCTCTTTGGTTTAGCTGGCCTATCGGAAACGGTGCATCATAGCGGTTCATTTTAACAATGAATAATATTTAACAAACTAAAATGATATAAACTTTGTTCATTGAAGAAGCACTCTCTTTCAAAATTTTCACTGGGCACGGTTTTCCCTAACAATATTCTAGGAAACATTTATTTTAGAGATAATTATATTCAACCCAGGTTTTATCTGATCATAACTTTTGGCATCAGATTGAGTGGCGTTTGTGGTCTACGTTTTCTAATAAAATAAAAATCATCACGGCTTTTGTTAAAAAATCGTTTAATTGTTAACTTTGGATTAACAAGAATACTTTTGAAGACCTACTTTTCAAAAAAACTAAAAATGGATGATTATACAAATAATTCAAATCTGGCAATTAAAGAATTATAACGACTAGAGTGAGTTTTTACTTCTTTCCATTGAAATAAGTACGTATATTACGGTTTTCAAAATGTTAATCTATCCCAACGGAAATTGCCTCTGTGAATCTGAAGTACGGTTAATAGGACATGCGAGTACTTAATAAGATAAAGATAACTCGTTTCAATGTTATGAGAGGAAATGAAACTTGGATATTAGTTGGTTAAGCCAGAAGAATATTTAAGGGAGTTATCTCGTGGGAATAACCTGGATAATGCATAGATTTAATTTATAGTATCCTCGTAAAAACAATAAAAAGTATTCAGCATATGAAAATTGACAATTGAAAAGGACATATATGATTTCATTAATTAAGGATATACGGTGCATTCATCCCAATGAATTATTCAAAATGAACTGTGTACAATTAATTGGAATAACGTACCATAATGGTGGAGGTGAAAGTAAACCGGACACAAGAAACTTGATTCTACCAAATTTAATCATTCACACCCCACATTGACTTTATTTTATCCTTGCATTATACTTATTTTCGCCATTGATTAGAACCTCTTTATAATTTATCTTAAAATCACGTTCGCTTTCCTGCGGGTGCTATTACTTAAATTGTAACAAATAACCAGTAAGTCATTCCTTTGGCAACAAATATTTAAGAATAAAATCCTCCTGAGAGAGATATGACTCCGCAATGCGGAAGTGAATGATTGCCTTAATTGAAGTAGTCAAGATGAAAAATCTAATAGAGAAAAGCATAAGAAAAATTTAGCACGTCGTAAGACTACATACCTGTACATATGCACGAGCTCTAGTCAGAAACGAAACAACTAGTGAATTATATTTGAAATATAATTGCCAGTGGTAATTTGTTAACTCCGAAAAAGTTATAAATATATTTCAAAAGACATTTAAATGCCCTCATTCTTGATTTTAGAAATTATATCCCCGGCTACCTTTTTACATAGCTGTGTTGTGCGAAACCATAGATCCACTGAATACTTCAAAAATTATTAAAACACAATACATAAGGATTTCCAATAAATACGAAGTTAAATAAATAGCAATTAAGAAGTGTTACATGTAACTGACACTTTTGCAAAACATTTAATATTATTTGGGCGATGGTCATCTTAAAAGTAAGACCTTACTACCTCATGGATAGCTCGAGGGTTGACATATTCCTCACAGGCGCAGTTAGTAATCCTTAGTTCCGTGGAGACTGGACTCCTAGGAATTTCCCCGCAAATTTTGTCATTTTTACCAAATGTCTCGCCGGTTTGAAACGTCTTGGAGTAATAATAGAACTAAAGACGGCGAGCACTCTCACGGCTAGTGACGAACCATATATTCCTGAATTTCGACTATTCGTGACGAGATCATAATGATGCTCTTCAAGTAAATCTAAGTCATCAATTTATTTAGTGCAGAGTAGTATAGTCACAGTGCAGAGTATAGTCACATATCAATAGTATTCTACCGTTTAAGGCACGTTATGGATGGAAACACAAACTGACAATCACTAATTTTATAATCCTCACCTAACTCCATGCAACATGGCATCCTGAACTGAACTAAACCTTTCTTCTATTCCGTATATTTTCTGCCTCCCTTACTTTCATTCCAATATGACGGATACAATTTTTCTAATACTCGGAGAGGTTTCGCCTCCTCCAGTAATCCTTATTCCTTTTCCTACCCTGGGCCTCTCGGGCATTTCCCCTCTAATTTCACACAACTTTCTCTTCCCCATATATTTCTAACATTCTATTGCCAAACAAAACGATTTTCATCCACTTCTCTTGCCTTCTTTGAAAGTATCCCATCAACGTTCTCCATTTCTCAGATTCCCGAATTTTTGCAGGAAAAACTGGACTTCCTACCCCAATTCGTGAATTAGGACGCCGTGCGTCCTTGTAAGGGGTGCGATCTACCCCATCCTTTCAAACGATAAGTTGACTATTTAGGTGGTAGTCATGTGAGGGATTGAAATTTAATTTGCATATGACACATCAAAAGTTTCGGTTTGGATTATAGCACTTTTACATAGGGACTGAAGTTAAAAATATTAAATTTAATGATCCACGTTTGGTGCAATAGTTGAAAAGAGCTCGTCACAAATATCCAGGGGGACATGGATATTCATGACGAGATATGGCACATGGTAAGTAAAACTATATTTTTTCCAATTTATTTTGTTGAATCATGCTGTGATCATGATACTAGTGATCCTAGATACTCGTGATACTAGATCACGATACGTGATAATTGGACATTCTCAATTAGGTTTATCAAAGCATATAATAAAGCGTATATTCGTTATATTTTTTTGTTTTACGTTATTATCTTTACCGTTCCTTTGAAATCGCTGGGGTTATATTTCTATTCAAGGAA